>NC_073354.2:19076785-19378690 GCF_027580225.2 Misgurnus anguillicaudatus
AAAGGTCAAATTTACTGGTCGCACATGTGTGGCTGGATGTACATTTCAGTGGCACACTCTCAAATTTTGGTGGCAGTCTGGAGCCCTGTATGATATATAAATAAATAAATGCATTTTAAATACATAAGATTTATTAAAAAAAAAAAAAGATATATAGATGTACAACTGAAAAACAAAATGTATATTATATTCACAAATACTTTAAGGAATAGTTCAAACTAAATGTAAAATATGTTGTTTATTTGAAGAGTTTCGTTGCAAAAATAGATAAGCTCCGTTTTTTATTTGTTCAGATATCTCGTTTTTTGGTTGTGCATTAAAATTTATTTCAATGCAACTGCAGTTGGTTTGTTTTTATTTAAACCTTCAAACCTTAAAAAATACAGCTAAGTAGCACCATAAAACAAAATAACACCATAACATAAAAATAAACCTGTTTTGACAAAAATGTTAAACGATGGATTTATCCCGTTCTGCAACGAAACTCTTCATTTATCCTCTGGGGAGTAAATAATGTTGCAATAATGTTCAATTTCTTGCAAAAAAAAAAACCGACCGATTGGCTTTAAAAGACGTCAGTCTGTCACCAGAAGTGGTGGGGAACTTTTGTTTTGGATTTATTTGACTTTTGAAATCTCAAAGTGCCATTATCCGTTTACTTCCAGTTTCTGCAAAATATCTTCTTTATTTGACTGAATAAAAAATGTCACCATCATATTGGATGGCCTGAGGTTGAGTAAATAAATAGCACACTTTATTTTTGAACGAACTTTCCTTTGATTTATTTGATTAATAATTAAAATACGCAGTCTTACACTGTAAAAATTATATCAAATTATTATATATTTTTATGTTACTTTAACTTAACAAATTATGTTAGCAAGTTAAAGATCATGGCCATTACAGCCGAATGCAAACTGTTTACATTCATTGCTCATTTAAACAATACTTAGTCAACTAATATGGTCAACCAATACACTGTTTGAAAGATAAAAGTACACAGATTCATTTGCGTGTATGCATTCAACAATAAAAATAACTTAGCAGGAGTTTTTGGTTATTGTGTATGAAGAGTAAAACAATGCAAAGCTAATTTCAACTTCTTTTTAAAAGTTATGTGCACTTATCACAAGTCAAAACTTAAAATATTAGGCTGAATTTACTTGTATAACCATGTTATTTACACTGTAAATATGTGTAAGAATACACTGTGGATTCATTTACAGAACTGACTCGTATAACGTGACCATTTCTATTAAACAGCCGGATGGGAGGAGATATCAGGAAAATACATTAAACAATTCATTTTTTAAACAAAGGATTATTATTTGAACTAGTTAATATGTCTAGTCCCTGGCTAGTACTAAGGGTTGTGTTGAGGGCTTAACCTGTTTACAGTCTTTGATGTTTCTAAAAAAGGTAACACACCTGTCTAGACCACGCAGAATCTCTCTTTCTTTCCTACAGAGACTACAGGGGAAAGGTCAGCAAAATACACAAAGCTAG
Source organism: Misgurnus anguillicaudatus (assembly GCF_027580225.2). Classification (NCBI taxonomy): domain Eukaryota; kingdom Metazoa; phylum Chordata; class Actinopteri; order Cypriniformes; family Cobitidae; genus Misgurnus; species Misgurnus anguillicaudatus. The sequence goes on from NC_073354.2 coordinate 19,078,292, forward strand.
ACAAAGGCGGCAGTTGGTGTTTTGTTTTGTTTTAACAGCATGTAAAACAGGGCACCCACTCTTTTCTAAAGCCAGAAAAAATAATGCTCTACATTTTCGCAATTTCAGGCTTTTCTTCTGAACTGTCAGAGAAGAAAAATCACATTCTTCACAGCAAAGGAAAGTATCAAAGAAAAAAGTCCTATAAATAAACCAGGAACGTTGGGAAACTAGCAATAGAGCAAACAAATGAACATTTCCTCGGGCTAGAAATCTTTTGTTCTGATCTGCACAGGTATGGTTGTTAGCGCGATTCGGTTCTGTCAAGTCAACTTTTTTGGTATCATTTATTCAAATAAAGCATTAAGCTACATACTTAAACAGATAGTTCACCCAGATATGTCATCATTTACTCACCGTCATGTCTTTCAAACTTGTATGACTATTTTATGTGGAACACAAAAGGAGTGTGAGTGGCTGGCAGCTTCAGACCCCATTTATTTTCATGTTATGGGAAAAACCAGCATTGACATTCATAAAAAATTCTCTTTTTGTGTTTCCTTAGAACAACATGAGGATGAAAAACTGATGACAATTTGTATTTTCGGTGAACTAAATACCCTGGTTTGATAGCTAATCCAAAGAACACAAATATCAAGAAGAGCCTTCTGGCATATCAAAACAGAAAGGATTTAAATTGCAAATCAAAGCTTGTCTAAATCAAAAAACAGCTTGTTTTTCCCTTCACTGTAATGACAGAACACCTGGTACTAGATAAGACCGAATAAGTCTTTTAAAACTGATGGTCACTATACAATGTCCCAGCATCCCCTCGGTCTCCTGTTAAGACTTTTAAAGTATCCAGTCCAGCTGTTTCCCCCATCTGGCTATAGTATAACTCTCTCTCTCTCTCTCTCTCTCTCTCTCTCTCTCAGTTTGTAGATGCTATAATCTTTTAACTGTTGTTTTATACAACAAACATTAAAAGCCAGTAGACCAGATGGTCCTCATATCATCCTGCAGCTTTGATGAAAAGCACTGGAGTTATATGGTGAAAGGTGTACGTGCACTTGTGTGTTAATATTACATACAGCTTATGGGAACAAGCAGGTGTGTGATGGAGAAAATCAAGTTTAGGGTCACGCTACGCTTATGAAACAGCTAAAGGTTGCCTGAAATGTTGAGAATTCCTTGCAGGTGCCGGTCCTGGAGGAATTTTTTTTCTATTTCATTCTTCCATGTTTTTTCTCGTTCGCTTATTCCCAAGCCTAAAGTAGTTGGTCTAAAACTCATTAGAATTTCTATGGCTAATGGAAAGAATAAGAGGAGGTGTGAGCAGGAAGAGATGAAGACATAATTAGTTTCCCTCTCCACAGGAGACGGTGCGTTGATGAGACAATGAACAACAGAATAATGAGAACTTTTCCATCATCTTCTGGCCTTTTATCACACAAAAAATAGCCCAGTTCCTTAAAAAAACTAAAAGCTATAATGGTACATACCATTATGTTTCTGCTCTACATCAATGCGTGGAAGCATCAAATGTATAAATGCTTATGTATTTATAATATACAGTCTGCCAGTGGCTGCTGGGTTTATTTAGCAAAAAAAAAACCTGCTGACTGTTCCTTATTCTGCTTATTGCAATTTTTTATTTATATATGTGAGATGACAGCACAGAGTGATATGCGAGAAATTAAACTAGCATGGAGATCAAATCAAACGATTAAATATATGGTTCATTATGCAAATTTATTTCCAAATTATTCAATTGACCAATCAGAATCCAGTATTCCCGACAGCTATGTAAAATGGCAAACTAGATGTTACTCCTTCCAAAATGTGTTTATAAGTCTGGCACCTTCACTTTGAGTGTTTCCGATGTGCTTGAAAAGGCTGCTATTGAGAGGTACGATATCAGATGGGCCCAACATCAGCAGACTAGCGATGCTGTTCCGTTTGGCACTTCGATATGAGCTTGTCACACTAGCAAAAGACTTGGTTCAGCGCTACAGCTGTTTTTTACACACACAGCACACACTCACTCTGACACCCACTACAAACACACATACACACGCACTCCCATCCCCGCACATGCACACAATTTGTGAGCTGTTAAGGTGTTGAGTTGACTCTTGAGTGGTAGGTGCGGCAGCTGGTGTCGGCCACGGGCAACACGTATCTCGATTTAGTCTCACTTTAGTCGCCACAGTATTACCCCCTTATGTCAACCATTCTGCCTCAGGAAATGAAACACTCTAACCCCAGAGCAGCATGATGGGACACATGTTGCATGTAAACAGGAAAAGCCATCGGCACCGGTGCATTTGTCTGTACTTGTGAATATGTGCGAACATTTTAAATATTTTGCTAGGGCATAAGTTCGGCTATGTGGTTAAGTTGTTGTTAAAGGGACACTCCTCTTTTTTAAAAATATGTTCATTTTCCATCTCTCCTAGAGTTAAACGTTTGATTTTTACCATTTTGGAATCCATTCAGCTGATCTCCGGATTGGCGGTACGACTTTTAGCATAGCTTAGCATAATTCATTGAATCTGATTAGACCATTAGCATCGCGCTCAAAAATAAACAGAGTTTCGATATTTTTCCTATTTAAAACTTGACTCTTCTGTATTTACATTGTGTACTAAGACTGACAGAAAATTTAAAGTTGCGATTTTCTAGGCAGATATGGCTATGACTATACTCTCATTTTGGCGTACTAATCAAGGACTTTGCTGCCGTAACATGGCTGCAGGAGGCGCAATGATATTACGCATTGCCCGAAAAAAGTCCCCTGCTATTGAAAGTTACTAAGGGGACTATTTTCAGGCGTAATAACATTGCGTCTGCTGTAGCCATGTTATGACAGCAAAGTCCTTGGTTATTATGCCAGAATGAGAGTATAGCTCATTGCCATATCTGCCTAGAAATTTTAGTACACGATGTAACTACAGAAAAGTCAAGTTTAAAAAAGAAAAAATATCAAAACTTTGGTTGTTTTTTAGTGCGATGCTAATGGTCTAATCAGATTCAATGGATTATGCTAAGCTATGCTAAAAGTGGTACTGCCAGACCCGGAGATCAGCTGAATGGATTCCAAAACGGTAAAAATCAAATGTTTAACTCTAGGTGAGCTGGAAAATGAGCATATTTTCAAAAAAGTGTAGTGTCCCTTTAAAGGCTTCAAATCTGGCTTATTTCCCAAACCCGTTTTCTGATATCCCCATATTATTTTATCTTCAAATCTACCGCCCATAAATAATGGGACATTATATCCACATTAGTAATAACTTCTAATGATTTTATAGGATAAAAACAACACATTTTACACATAACATATTTTTATACAATAAAAAATTTTCAACAATATTTTTTGACAAATGAACAAGCTTTATCAATCAAGTCTTTTGCATTGAGTCTGTAAAATTAAATTCGATACTATGGGAAAAACAGAGAAAAGCATCTGATGCAGTGTCTAAAAACGTTTTGAGTGTGTCTGGGTTTAAAAATATCCTCATAACCTCCTTATCAAACCCATTCTCTAAAACGGTTTTCTCAAAGCCTTTTTGAATTATCCATTTAGACTGTTCAATTAATGCCTGTCTGTTAGAACTGCCCGTTAATAAGCACCCGCCGTTACGGCCACCGGCATTATGGCCCTCAAGATTCAGTAGCTGGTCACAATTACAGGGAGACTAAAGAGCCTTACTTTTGCGCATGGTCGGCACCTGGAACTCGGAAAAAAAATTTAATTTAAAAAGTGCATCTGATACAATGGGTTACAATGGGAAAAGATATGGGGGGGGGGACTATGTCTGAAAACTTCTCTTCTGATGGAGAGAAATTATATTTTTTGTACACAAGAATAAAAAACAACAACTGTTCTAGTTTTATAAGAAATATAGACTCGGATGCAGACTGTTCAATACTGCATTCTAGATGTGCTGTAATTCAAGATAAAGTAACAGCTTTTGCAAAACACCTGTTCACCTTATCACAGAACCCATATTGGATTGTTATTTTGGTTGCATAGCGACATTGTGTTATGTTAGGGTGCATATATTTACTAATGCAGAGGTGTGATCTTGATAGGATCACAGACAGCAGGGGAAAAAACAATGCTTAAGCAAATAATAAAAGGCAATTAATCATATAATCACATAAATCATAGCAAAATAAATAGCCTCATTAACTTCTAAAAGAGAGGTTAGCACGCTTTCCGTAGCTTTTGTTGTCAAAGACTGTGCATCCAATCAAACCCTACAGGTTTTGACACTTATTAATATGGCTTATATAATTACAATATATTGCCAAGTGCTTCAGCTAATTAAATGTGGATCTACAAACAGGCTTGAGTCTGTATTTGCTGGACATGAGCAGTCATGCCTGCACTCGTCTCCTTCAAGATGGTTAACAAACGTCTTCTCCTTCCCTTGCTCACGCTGAGAGACAAGTGTACATCTCTTTTTGTAGTCTTTCTCTCTCTTACTTTTGTCACACAGTGGCCAGTACAGACGGACACTGTGAAGCAGTGGCCGCTGGGAGTCTGCACTCAGTCAGGCAGAGAAGATTCTGGGGGATTTGGAGGGGGGCTTCGTTTGCCAGCAATAAAAGGCTTGCAACAGGATCCTCACTGAGATTAATGACCTAGATAGGCCACCGCAATGCCATTTAAATGGGAAAGTAATTAAAGTGCACCTTGCATGAAAATTATTCATTGCTGACGGATTGGGTGACGGACGAATCGGGAGGCATTCCGAACAATGCCACAGGTTAAGTGCCCAGAGTAAGACCACCGAGGCCACTGTGAGCCAGACCACCAGCGATTTAACCACAGCTGTTGAATCGCAGTGACTGGTCCAGCTCTTATCAAATTACTGCAGATGGAATTACCAAAAGGAGGAAGGGTGGATGAGAAAGAGAGAGAGCGAGAGAGAGGCAAGGGAGAGAGAAAGGGCTCTCAGGTAACATAAAACGACATACAAATGCTACAAAAGAGTCTTGCGGGATCCGCTTAACTAGAAAATTACACCACCTAGCACTGGCCAACTGGGAAACCCAGGAATCAATCAATCCATTTTGTTTAACGTCCCTGCCGCAGATTAGGACTTTGCAGAGATCAATCAATGGGTTTATTGTTCCCCAAAGTGTGATTCTTCTCAGGGGTATTGAACGGGATCCATTTTGCAGTGATAACGTGTCGAAAAAGTGGCCATATTAATTACAGAAGAGTTGTGGGAGGGATCATCTTTCATTCTGGGGCATGAGAATGGTTTCTCGCACTTTAAGACATTTCTTGTGACACATTTAGACATCGGCTGTAACGTTTCAAATCTGACATATGAGATGAATTCGGGGTGCATTTGGTTCCCCTGTGCTCGGCTTCATTTAAACACCATCACAGAGTCACAAAAGTCCCTGTGAATGCCGACCAGACTGCCCCTAAGATGAATGAAATTCTCACTGTTGTTTTCATCATTCTTACTGCTCAAAATGCAAAGGTTTTCAGGATTAAAGAACAGCAATTCTCTTCTGGAGATGACGGGGAATAACCCATGTAAGGTCCCGCACGTCTTTACAATTTAAGATTAACTTATTAACTCTTTGCCCGCCATTGACAAGTTCTCGTCAATCCGCAAAACCGCTATTATCTTCCGTAACTTATAAAATATGGTAGTATTGCCCTAGGGCAAACAGCTGTATGTTCGTGTAAGTTTTGAGGATCGCTCTGCATCTGATCTCTATCAAAAGTCCTTCACAAAAACTGAATTATCTAGATTTGGTGTTTTTTAGAAACCTACCCATATTTGAGAGGTGATAAAAAGAGAACTAATGAAGGTAGGATGAAACGTTTTTTTTTTTTTAAAGCAGAGTGTCTGTTCTTTCATTTTATATATTGTATGTTTATATATTTAAAGAAAAGCATTTTCTGGGAGGCATTAAGCTTTTGTGAAAATCATGAAAAATGCTGGCGGGTAAAGAGTAAAATTGAACTAGTAGGTCTTCTAATTCGACTTCAGAAAACGGAGACCTTAGTATCTATTTAGACCTTAGTAAAGAAAGAAACTTTCTTATTTATCCTATTTACTTGCTCAGTGTCTCTCCAAGGCAATAGATAAAACCAGCATGGCAGACTACTGGGTTAATGTGCTCCCCTCTCAAACACTTAAACAACTTTGCAACACTTTGCAACATCCTAGACAGAATAGGCTGCAGTCGGAGGCAGCTATCAGCGGGCAACACGCAAATTGTGCACCTCTGACATGTAACCTAAGCATCAAAAATCCATTTCCACAGCTTCTCGCCCTCCTTCTCTTTGATTCTGTTTACCGCGCACGCTGTTCGCATCTAAACCACGTGTCTCGGGCGCTCGCTGTTCAGCACCTGATTCCACACTGTTCTCGTCAGAAGCACTCTCCAGAATAAATATTAATGGTTATTCAGTGAGCTATTTCCGCTCAGGAGCATCGGGAAGAACAATGGGTGTTGTTTAGACAGACACAGAGAGAGATGGAATGAGAAAGGGAAGAAAGAATGACAGATCTAAGGTCATCTCTACAGAGATGTCAAGAGACAATGGAATGCTGATTGAAATGCTCTCCACCAAAACTTCTCTAGAACATCAGAAAAAAAACAAATACAAATTGCCATTAAAAAGAAAAAGAGAGGAATTTAAATCTTGTGAAGGAGGAATGACAAGAGGCTACAAAAGTGGCGACAAGAGTGAATGGGAAAAAAAATGATGATTATGAACCTGCCGATACAGAAGCGGTCACTATTTAAACCCATTTCAGGCGGAGCAGGGAAGTAATTAGGCTTTGGGGGAACAATGAGAACTTCGAGTAGCCTCTTTCTCATACGGACACATTTCTTTTTCTGCCGTCTTTTTTGTACGTGTCTTTATATCTCAGTATTGGAAGGATAATTAAGGAGAGGTGTGAATTGCTGTCAGATGCATAGCCATCTGGATTCGGGCGCCGCACCTTTGCTTTCTGCTCTGCTTACCGTTTATACTCCTACGCTTGGTAGCAGCGACTTATTCACATGCAGATGGGTCTCATCTCCCTTCTCTCTCATTTTTATGTGTACCCTCTCTGTTGGTTGTGTTGTAGTTTTACAGTATATTTACCTTTATAAATCCTATTTGATGGCAAATCGACTATTCCTTTTCTAAACCTTCTTCTGAAACCACAAGAAGAACGTACTGAAAAAACAAAATAATTGGAGCAATACCATAGGGTCTCCTTACGCAGCTCGCTCGATTTTAATAGAGCCATATTATTAATTAATATTATCTTCCATGGTCGCACCAGCAGAAGAGAACATTTTAAAAGATGCCATTTTTAAAGCTCCAAAGGTCCTGATAAAGCCATCAGTGTTAATGAGTGTCCTGCTCCGTTTTACCGGCCGACAGCCTATTGTTTCAGGAAGCTCCATTTTCACCCATTATGAAGTAGTCAGCCATTGCCGTGGCAATCCAGGGGTAAAATTGCGCCCGTAAGGCTCCGGTGAGCAGAGAATTGAGCGCACTCAGATAGGGTTAAATTCTTCCATCTCTGTTCCAAACAAGGGCCTGATTGTCCAGAGGTCCTTTCAGTTTGCCCTCAGAGTCAACCTGTTGTATTCAACTTGTTTCTGGGATAAATTATTAAAGGGTGAGTCATTAAATCTTGAAAACGAATGCTCGCAAAGCTATTTATTCTCTAAACTACACATTCTGTAGTTTGAAAGACATGAAACGATAACTACCGCCACTACTAAAAAAACAAAAACAAGGGTTTACTAATTTATTTTCTCAATCTGACAATAACTAATGACTAAATATTGCCCAGGGTGGCTGGCGTAATTGTCTCTTGTCAGTATGCCAGACACAATTACGTACGGCTCTCTCTTTGAGACAAGGGTCTTCTCCTTTCTCTGTTTACCTCTTTCTTCCTCTTGCTCCCTCATTTCTAACCTACCAAGGTGTCGGTGTGTCCTTGCAGCTTCTAACTCCAGCGTGCATCTCTGTCACGATCCCTGTCATGACATATATATCATCTCATTTTGCCTTCCTCCATGGCTCCACTGCCTTATTTCTTATCCTACATGTCGGTCATTATCATCTTTTGCCTTTATTTGCCTTTAGTGGATGTGAATGCTGCCCGTACTATCCTGTCACCGACCTTGTTTTGTTTGCAAACCATTAAAACAACAGTATGCAAATGCGAAGTTTGAATGCAGGTGGGGTGGCATGTCAGTTACAGTGGGATCTCTTTTCAGATGTAGTCAAATACTGCAGGGCTCTGTTCCAAAAATGACACATAGCTTCTTTATAAGAACCTTATACATGACTGATTTGAAGAAATGTATGCGATATTTATGAGGACTTAACTTGATGCCTTGAAATGCTGCGTGCATACTATAGACAGCTTAGTAGATTTAGTAGACGTGTGTTTGTGTCCGTGCGCAGTCTAAGCGCTAGTTTGCTGAAGTGATAAGCTATCAGTGTCTACTAACCTCTTGTTAATGACCTCAGCCAGTATGCATTCTAAAGCAAATTGTATTTCATGGGTGCTTGGGCATGAAAGAGAAATCTTGTATTGCAGCTCCATAAAAAATAGTTCATTAAAAAGCAAAAAAAAAAGAGCTCTCGTGTGGCCTTCCTTCAGCATGTGTAGTCTCAGAAACAGTTCTTACATTACAACCAATCCCAAGAGAAGACGTGAGAGATGGAGAGAAATAGGGGTGTAGACAAAGAGAGAGAGGGGGAAAGACAAAAGAGGGACACACTCTATTTCCGATTCTCCAACCACAAGAGAGCCTGTGAGCTAATAATGTTTGTGGCTATGACTTCAGCACCAGTGCAAGCATTTGCCACCCATTTAATTTCAGAGGATAAAGTGAGAGCTCATATCATTTATCACAAATTCAACAAAGACTCTTGCAGGAATGTCAACCTTGGCGACTGTAAGTGATATTTAAAGGTGGCGGTTCTACTGGCAGGCAATAAAAATGAAAACGGAAACGCGAGAGGTATTCTTGTGCGTGACTTCTATTATTTATCATCCATCGCTGTTCGCCGCTGTATCCCCACCACAAAACCACAAATTATGAACTGCAGGAAAACCGTTGCCAGATAATTTGTTAAATTATCCCAACGGCGGTAACTACAGTGGGAGCTGTTCTGTAAATGTGCCTGCTGGAAATGACGCAGGCTCAAGTTGAGTGTTGTCCACCCAAGCGACACAATAAAACATCGACTATATAAACTAGAACTTTATTGAAGCCTAAAATAGGCCTCAAAACCACACCAGTATGGGACCAAAAACCCAAAACCGTATATATTTGAAATGCAGCTTGCGATCTGCAGTCCAGTAGTTACATCAGCTTCAATTTACATTTTGCACGCTAGACACTTTTATCCAAAAGAAACTTACAGTGTAAGGTAATGCGTTTCCTGAGAATCAGACTCATTGTTAGCGGCATGCTTTACGAGTTACAGGGAGCTACTTATGTTCAAACCTCTCACCTGCTTGGCTGGTGGCGATGCTGACGGCAGCAAACAGTCGCTGGGTTCGGCTGAGGTCGGACACGCCGTTCACGGCCTCGACCTCGAAGGTGTAGTTTGCGTGCGCTAACAGGTCGGTGATGGTGACGTAGGTGTCCGTTAATCCGCTCTGCTGTGGAAAATAGCCAACATTGCTCCCGCAGGGGAAGCACTCTTCGGGCTCCCAGGTGCAGCGACGGCATATAATCCGGTATGTAACGTCAATGCGGCCACCTGTGTCGGCCGGCGGGGTCCACTCCAGGCTTACGGTGGTGTGGTTGATGTTGTAGAGCAAATTCTGAGGAGCTGATGGTGGCCCTGTAGTGAGACACGGGGAGAACGTTTAGATATATACGCAACTGATATGTTAACATTAATTGTACTCTAGATGCTCATGGATTCTGCCTATTTTCTCCCCTTTGGACAAAAAAACTAAGGAGATACAAGGAGATCCCTGGCAAATCCTGACATGCAATTATACTGTAACCTAGATACATAGAGATGTTATGCTAAAGAATGCTGAAGTTGAGCGCTGTCAAGGTCAATGTAGACCAGTGGGAGATGTGGCAGCAAAACATTGAAAGAATGAACAATGGGATACTGTTTTAAACCACAACAAGGTGAAAAACCTAAGATAAGATTATCTTCCTCCTGCTGATGGGACTCGTCCTCACTGTAGATGGCTTTATTAGAGATAATGAGTTTCCATTGGAAACTATAGAGGTGGTAAGTTGGCAAAACCAATGTTTTTGACCACCAAGGTGACAAGAAGCCTAAGCCATGAAAACAGGGAGAGGGAGTCGCTTTCACAATTTAAGAGTCAGATCATGAACGAGTTATCACCCCTTACAATAGCAATGGCACAGAATTCCATTCAGCCTACAATAACCAGCTCACAGACGGATGACCACAGTGGAAAACAACCCATCATCCCTTAATCCCCGCCAGTGCCAAAGAATCTGGCGTGTCTCATAAAGCAATGATTTATACTTTGCTACTTTTATCCAACCACCAAGCCTTGCTTTTATCACCCTAATGTTTTTATAACTGCACCACTGCCTGTTCAATATCCCTTTTATTAGAACTCCTCTTTGCGGTTGCCTTGCATCATGGGATAGGAGTTTTGGAGAGGTTCGATTCTGGTCCCTCAAAATGAAACAACTAAAGCCGGGTGTACTTTGTGCGACTTTGTTCTCTCTTTTATATTCACTGTTTGACAGATTGTACGATATGAGTCTGCTGAGATTTTGGCAGACTGTGCAACATCATAACTTATTTAAGACTTTTAGTCAAGAAGGACATCGTGGTTTTTGCATCATCAATCCAGGTCACGTCTTAACATCATCATCACTGACACACAAAACTGTAATGATACAACATACACACTAGGTAGCTGAAATTGGTACTGTTTTGCCAGAAAATGGAGTCCATAAATTCTCTTTTTAGTTAAAATTAAATTAAATATAATTTTGTCGCAATCACTGTGTGAAAGACAGCTTATGAAAGTATATGTTACATAACATAAAAATGCAAGTATAAATGTTTTAATGTTTCTTCATCTCTCTCAAACAAATAACCTAATTTAACAATAGTTGTGCACTTTTTGATTTGTGATTACACGGCCATCTATTGACCCTTTCATTGGACGCACGTGCGGTGATGCGATACGCGCCTGGTTCCGACCTTTACTTCCGGTTTCAGTTTTTTAATGGTCTGACTATTTGCTAAACTGAACTCTTGAACAAATACCTCCTCGAAAATAACAAATGTTTTGGTTTCCTAGGTAACCTAAGTGTTGTTTTTTTTTTTGCTTGTTATATAAATAAACTACGTTTAAAGTACTTTGTTGTATTTACTTTTAGCGGAGTTTTCCGGAAGTAACGTGTTGACCACGGACGCCGCTTGTTTATGTTGTTACTGCTGAAACCATCTATTAGACACTGTCAGAACTTTGTTGGAGACTAAAGGCTGAAGTATGGTCCATTTTTTAAGCGTATGTGAGGGTCCACGTATAGTGTGCGTAACGCAATTTTCTTCATCAGAAGAATGCATGTACTACATTTTTGAAACCACACGTACACTGTACGCATAGGTCACGCATGCACCTACAGGAAAAAGTAGTATGTAGCCCAAGAGATAGATGCATTGCGTTTGTGTACGCGTATGAGTCAAATAAACTATACTGTGCAAGGCTGTGCTTTCGAATGTGCACCTTTGTTCGCGTAGACATAATAAAACAGACTGTACTCCGTGCATAAGGTAATTAATCACACAATATGTGATCAAAGGCCAAATTTCAACTCCCAAAATCATGCAAAATCATAGATTTTCTGAGCTGTGTACCATCAGTGGCCTATTAAACCGGAGACGTTTACTAACAAAACACTTGGTGCATATGCATAAGGGGAAAAAGCAAGCGTTAGAATTGTGCGAATGGTTAATGTGACACTTAAAATTTGCTCCTCTCATTAAGGCTAATGGCAGACACACATCCATCCATATTCATTAAAGTAGGAGGGGAACGTGTGAACGGCGGACATGAAAGGGCCACCTGTGGCAGGTGAAGAGATGCTGTCTGTCTCTCTATCTCTTAAGCTAGAAGCACAACTTCACCTACTGATGCTAATGAGGTCCCTCCTACTCCATTCCCCTCAGGGAGAATCTGACACACACACACACACACACACACACACACACACACACACACACACACTTATACGTCTAGGGTTTTATCTTTTAGTACCTTTAAGGATAATAATCATAATAATAACACTAATGGCTCCATTTGGCAGGCATGATTCATTCTGCCTTGAGTGGCAGAGATCAAGGGATTGTTTATCTTTAAATGGACAGCTGAGACAGAGAAGGAACTTAAGTCAAGCTGTCATTGAGCAGACCTATTCAATGACTCAGGTAGCATTAAGATGGAGAGGTCCTATTGATTTAATTTCCACAAAACATTAAACAAAAGCACTGTATCTAATAACAATGCATGATATTATTCTAATCCCATAAATAGCTATAGTCAGTTCCGTAAAAACCAAGGCCGTGTGTACAGCGTTTAAAGTGCCGACTGTAGGCGCTTTGGTTGAAATGAAACTGTTTGTTTAGCAGTTGTTACAGTGCGCCAATTGGTAGGTGTGCTATTTGTCCTCCCCGTGCCCAATGTGATTTGACGTCTAAGTAGGGGTGGGCGATAAACCGGTAGACATGATTAACCGGTAGAAATTTGTCAACCCGTAGAGATTTTGGACTATAGTCTCTATCGAGGTTACGCGCCCATGTCACCCTCCTGTGCGTGTCGTCCCAAAAACGTAACGTTGTACACGTATTTAAGCACCGCAGTTTTAAAACAAGTTATTTTAAGCCATTGAAACACAAACAACAGATCTATATGCGCTCTTTCTGTGTGTGAGGAGCACGCAAGTCGCGACACTGCTGCTCTTTCTGTCTGTGAAGAGCGTGCAAGTCGCGCAAACGCTGCTCATTAAAGGTGCAGTGTGTAAATTTAAGCGGAATCTGGTGGTGAGGTTGTGAATTGCGACCAACGGGTGAGTGCACTGCTTACCCCTCACTTTTAAAACACATAGAGACGCTACTGTAGCCACCACCGGACAAACAGGTCATTGTCGGAGACACCTTAGTAAAAAAAAGTTTGTTTGTTAAGAGCTCCTGTAGAAACATGGCAGCACAAAATGGCGACTTCCATATAAGGGGACCCTCAGTGTATGTTGATAAAAACGTCTCATTATAAGGTAATAAACACATAACGGTTCATTATGAAAGGTCTTTATACACCCCTGATAATATAGTTTTGTATATTATTTTGCATTTCTCTCCAAAGAGATCATTCTAAAAATTACACACTGCACCTTTAAAGGCGGAGTGCACAATGTTTGAAAAACGCTTTGGAAAAGGGAGTCAGGCCGACTACCAAAACACACTTGTAACCAATCAGCAGTAAAGGGAATGTCTACTAACCGACATCCTTTCCGGGGTTGCGTATGTGTAGGGCAGGTCTATCAAAAGAAGGTCCAGATTCTATTGGGGTAGGGGCGTGTTTGTTTAGGTGATTTCAAATGTCAACATTGGCTTTCAAACATTGTGCACTCCGCCTTTAAGCTCGTGAGCATTTCACCCGCTTTATTGGCCTTAAATACATGTATGCGTCAAAATTCTCGTCTTTGCAAGTATCCTCATAAACACGACCATTAGGGCTTAAAGGCGGAGTGCACAATGTTTGAAAAACGCTTTGGAAAAGGAGACGGGCCGACTACCAAAACACACTTATAGCCAATCAGCAGTAAGGAGCGTGTCTACTAACCGACATCCTTGCCGGGTTGCGTGTGTGTGGGGCGGGTTTTTTAAAAGAAGGTCCAGATTCTATTGGGGTAGGGGCGTGTTTGTTTAGGTGATTTCAAATATCAACATTGGCTTTCAAACATTGTGCACTCCGCCTTTAAGTGAAAGTGAACAGCTAAAAGAGAAAACGCATGTGTAACATGCAGTAGGGTCCGGACTTTGGTCTTAAAGGGGAAGTTACCTAATTTTGCTCACTCGTGTTTATCAAACAGCATTAAGAAAAAATCTCTCACTGCTCTTGACTAAATCACTTTTCTACCTTAAATAAAATATATAAATATATATACATACATACATAGTTATTTATTATCATTCCTTTATCATTCTCTCTTTATCTTCAGAGAGCTTGAGTTTTGTTTGTTTTTATCTTCTTTTTATGCTTGTATAAGGTTTTTGTGAGAATTATGAATTTCTATGATATTAAACATTGTAGTAACAGAAAAACCTTATTAAAACATAAAAAAACTCTACCGTGATACATATCGTTATCATGATATTAAATGAATCCTATCGTGAAGAAGATTTTGGTCATATCGCCCACCCCTACGTCTGAGTAAAAAGTGACACTGACAAGTGCAGCGCTTTACTGAAAGTTGAACATTTTTGAAAAATGAAGAGTAATTAAAAACATCAGTGCCTCGCCAGATGCCAGTGTTTTTGAAAAACGCACCACTCCCATTGCAAACAACTGAAAAAATACGCTGGCCTCAGGAAAAAATGCTTTGGTGTACACATGGCCTAGGGGTAAGATTGTGCAGCGTGGAATGCTCTCTAGGGACAAATGTGACTAAAGCTGCATTTTCACACCGTTTAGTCGGCCAGCACCCAAAAATTGAGAGTACTAGCTTTTAACTTTTTCCAGATTTTTTTTGCATTTCAAAAAGTCAAAATATCTGTTTTTGAAATGATAGAGATTCCACTATTTAATTATTTTTAGTACTTCATCCATCATCTAGCACCTTGATACTAAGTGTTATTGTATGCTGTTTTATGTATATGCTTTGACAAAATTGAATCATGCCAATAAGGTACCTTTAAAATGAAAATTGATAATAGAGATATTAAAGTTTATATGAGGCTGTAATACAGCCAATGAAAAGATGTTTGGGGCCAATAACATTCAACCGTGGCTGGGGCTACCCAGCATAATTACATTACATTGCAGTGTTAGTTTGCCATCTGTAGATTCCAGCAGCTCCAGCTTTTATTTTGGTACGCTGCTGTGGGCGTCATCAGCTGCTGGTTAACAACAAAATGCCCTTTGAGTTTACAGCTCTCGTGTGCTCTTTAACATACAAGTGTATGTATGTGTTTCTATATATGTAATCTGTCACCTCCTCTGCAGTCGGCTGCTGAAAGACGTTCTGCAGGGACGCTGGAGGAAAGCTGGGGGAAACTGGGACAAATAACTGCCACAGACAGTTTCGTTCTTGGAACGGCGAACCAAACTATTCTCTTAATGGATATGGAGTTTGCTTAAAGTACACCCCCCGTCCTCCCCCTCTTTCACACTTTCTCGCTTTCCCACTCCACCTTATTTTAAAACACACTCTCATTCCTATAGAGATTGCATAGTGAAATGTAATCTCAAAACAGCTTGCCCACTGGCCACAGTCCATTATCCGATGCATTCGTGATGCGCACAAACTGTGAAGCCGTTTATTGATCCTGCAAGCTGTAATCTGATTGGCTGGCTTTATGCAACAACCAGAAGTAAGGGCACAAAATGTGGATCGACATGTGAGGGAATATACGTAATACGCGACAAAATTTTGCATAGAAAAAATGATTGTGACATCTACAGCACCACTTCTCTTGCTGTTTTCCTGTGAGAGAATGATAATTAGGTCAACCTGCTGATCTTGTATGTGTGCGTATGGGGGAGTGGCTGTATGCATGTGAAATCTCAGGCCAAGCAGTGCATAGGCTTAACTCAGGAATCCAGTTCTTATCTGCACTTTGAGAAGCTCTTGGCTGTCTTAGTGCTATTCCATCTATTAAGATTCAACCCGCTAATGAGACAGACTTGGAGAGCTGCTACTTGAGAGCCGTGTTCAAACAGTCTAGCCACTAATCCCTAATCTACAAACATGGTGCCTGAACTTTGACCTCACTCATACCAAGTGCCAAGGATAGAATGAGGCACTGAACCAGTGAGCAGTGGGCGAGTGAGACTGGTTTCACTACTGTACTCATGTCCCTTAGCAACTGTGGGAAGAAAGGAAGTCTCACACTGGGACACGTCAACAAATGGAGGTGATGAATCTTGGAGGGTTGGAATGGAGTATGTGAAGTATTTACTCTCACTTTCAAATTCTCTTTCAATTTGTCTTACGTTAACTCACAAAAGTACCAATAATTACTTTGGTATTTTTTACATCAAAGTACCGTAGTATAACAATCTGATCATATTTCTGAAAAGTATCATGGTACTAACATATTGTCTAGTAGCATTTAATGTTGATAATTTTTAATCGCTTTACCTTTCCCTTTGTCTCACTTTTCCAACATCTCCCACTCTCTCTTTTTCTCTATTTGACAAAGTCCCACCCTTCTCCCACCCCTCCAGACCCTCGCCAGCGCCATACCGCACGCAGCTGTCGAATGATTGATGTCATCTCCGAAACCCGTCAAGAACTCCCTTCTTTCTTTCTATCTCAGGAGGAAAAAACTTCCCGTAAGCCCCCCTCATTCACAGCAGGCTCACCTAAGTATCGCCCATTTATCTTAACGGCTCACAGGTTCTGGAAAACCGGGTGAATTTATGCTATGCCACTGGGAATATTTGTGCTCTATGGAAATAATCACAGAACCAAATATTTCACACATTCTCAACTACACTATTTATCGTTCTCCTATCAACAATGACAGACATGTCTTTGGCTCACTACAAGTGAATATTAATTTCATTCAGTCTTAAAATCTGAATTTCATTAGGGAAGGTCTTAATCCATGTTCTGAAGAGTTGAGTGCGTATTGACAGAGCTTAAGATTCTGTAGGTTTACACCTTGCTCATTTAAAAAGCTGTCCATCAGGGTGTTTATTCAGCGAATGTAAATTCACCCCCAATTACCATTCAGTTCCATGCTGCGGTAAATCCCAAAAAGAAATCTTCATCTCAGACAATTCAGATGGCCACAATAACTTAATCCTGAGATAATTAAGACAAGTCTGCCAAGGACAGTATTTCGATCGCTCTACGCTGTGGCACGACTTCAAAAGCAACGCGATTTATGTTTGTTAGGAGTATCCTACTTGATTTACATTGCTTTTACTTCTCTAACAACCTTTCAAAAATCAAGTCTTATTGTTATAGTCACGTATAGAACTATACGTATGTTATCCTAACAAAACACTTTTTTGCTAAATCAGTTGTTATAACGACTCTAGAGACAATTGTTAAAAACTTTGAGTGTTGTGTTAAATGGTACTGACTTTCTGTTTAAAACACAATCCACAAAACTTCAGCTCTTATTTTTATCCTACACAGACTTAAATGTCTCTCCTGAGATATATACAATCTGTGTGAGATTATGAGAAATGTAAACATTGAGTTCAAAATATTATTTTAACATGAACATAATGATGTGATCCTTACAAACATGTGTCTCTAGAAATGTGGTTAAAGTGTCAATGATATCAAATTAGGTCAGTGGCCATTACATGGCTGCCATGTCACTTAAAGGATTAGTCAATTTTCTTAAAAAAAAAAAATCCAGATAATTTACTCACCACCATGTCATCTAAAATGTTGATGTCTTTCTTTGTTCAGTCGAGAAGAAATTATGTTTTTTTTTAGGAAAACATTCCATCATTTTTCTCATTTTAATGGACCCCAACATGTAACAGTTTAAAATTGCAGTTTCAACGGAGTTTCAAAGGACTCTAAATGATCCCAAACGAGGCATAAGCGTCTTATCCAGCGAAAAGATTGTCATTTTTGACAAGAAAAATAAAAAATTACTTTTAAACCACAACTTCTCGTCTATCTCCGGTCATGTGACACGCCAATGCGACCTCACGTAATTGCATAATGCCGTGGAAAGGTCACGTGTTACATATATGAAACGCATATTTGCGGACCATTTTAAACAATAAACTGACACAAAGACATAAATTAGTATCATTCCACATACAACGTCGGAACGGTCCTCTTTCTCCGCACTTGTAAACACTGGGGCGTAGTTTCGCATATGTCATCCGGGACCTCTTGACGTGATGACGTATTGCGTGAGGTCACGTTGGCACGTCACAAGACCGGAGATATACGAGAAGTTGTTGTTTAAAAGTGCATATTTTTTATTTTTCTTATCAAAAATGACCATCGTTTCGCTAGATAAGACCCTTATGCCTTATGTGGGATCGTTTAGAGTCCTTTGAAACTCCGTTGAAACTGCAATTTTAAACTGCATTAAAACTGTTACGTGTTGGGGTCCATTAAAGTCCATTAAAATGTGAAAAATCCTGTAATGTTTTCCTCAAAAACATAATTTCTTCTCGACTGAACAAAGACAGACATCAACATTTTGGATGACATGGTGGTGAGTAAATTATCTGGGTTTTGGATTAATCCTTTAAAGATGTCATGTTACTTGAGTTGAGCTGATGCCAAACTTTAACCTTGACCTGCAAAGACACCCTTTAATATTTTTCTCAGAAATGTAGCACCCCTACCCTTTTGTAAATGTCTGGATTTACTGTGTATTATGGCTGCACGATTATGACAAAAAATAATAATTGTCGATTATTCACATTGACATTGTAATGCGGTTATTATTGTCGATTATACCATGAGGCTGTTGCATGCTTTATTCTGATTGGCTGAGAAATGTCCCATGGGTGTTGATTATTTTTCCGTAAACCACACACCTAACTTGTCAAATGTCTTAAAAATAGGCACCAGAGCAATGTTTTTGGTAAGCATGGTATAAGCAGAATAATTGACTCCGGTCCTTTGAATTATTCGAAAATAATGCACACCCCCGATGTAACATTACCTCCTTGGATGTGCATTATTTATATTATAATTCAACGACCCGTTGTCAATTATTCCCTACTTAATCGATTTTACGTTGTAGTTTTGAAATGTTTTATAACTTTCTGTGAAAAAGCTGCATGGTAAATTCTAAATATCCAAAATTAAATAATACATTGTAAATCACAAATAATTATGGGAGTTATGTTGTTAGTAAAAAATCTAAAATTAATGGCTTAAGGACACATCAATTAATCAATTTTAAAATCTCTGATTCACCACTATATTTGGTGCCCAAACACAAACATAAGCACAAATGGACAGCTGTAATTGAGGCTTTTGGTGATTATGTAATTGTAATCCCGATTCATTTTTGCAGCCCTACTATATCTTCATTAATGCTACACCTCTGCAGTCATGTGATCTCAACATTGCACGCTCTCCATTCTATTCTTTTTTAAACCCAGTATTATTGTGGGTCTTTGTCATCTCCATAACTCATTGTGTTTCTAAATCACCATTGTGATCAAGGCCTAATGATTTTCAACGTTGCGTGACTTCTCCATTATTCGCTATGGAGAAAAACAAGATGATTCCTAATCCCTCCCTTATGTGGCATTTTGCCCTTGATTAACAAAAGACGCAATTGTGGAAGAGTAAAGCCAACGTTTTCATGCCCAGACAGAGTAACCACAGCCAGACCACGGTAAGGGTAGTGACAGATCGCTTGTGTGTTTGGAGAGAGAAAGAAGGAAAGTAGAGGAGACTAAAGCAATATTGTGCGGTGAATTTAAAGCCTGTGTTTTCTCGGTTCTTTGATTGGAGGGCACTGGGCAACAATTAGACTAAATCACTTATTGTGTGATCATGTCTTTTGGAAGGCAGCGGTGAGGTTAATTCTGGGCAGTTACCGTAATGGAAAAAAAGAAGAAAGAGGAAAAGAGGGTGGAGACAGAAGGGAAAGTAGAGGTAGTGTGTAACAATTCGTTCATGCGTGATGTGCGTGTCATCACAGAATAGACAGCTCTGTGGTAGCCTGTACCTTTGGCTTGCTTCACAAACAACAGCACAGCTCAGGTCTATCTGTATTAATTTCTGTTGTAATTCATACATCTATAATTGGCATGGGCTTAAATGAAAGAATATAAGTGGCAGAAATAACAAAGTATATAAGCTCATGATATTTGTGTTTGGCAAATTAAAGAAAGCCTCTGTCTGGTTTATTTAATAATGAAGTGTAAGCGCTTTTAAAAACTAAATCTAATGGTAGGAGTAATTTCTATTGGCAAGCTACTATTGAGTCGAAAGCTTTTAGTCATTTGCTATTTTTGTTTCAAAGTAATGCCTTTTTGTTCTTCAGCCTTGATATCTAAGCATAGGCAAAAAGAGATTTTAATGTTATCATACATTTTTTAACCAAACAGTGCAGCACCAACACGTTTCATAAGCTGCGCTCTTTCCTCTTTATTTTCTCTTAAAGAAGCAGAAGACATCCTGGGATTCTGCTCTATTGAACCTGTCCTTGAGCATATTTTCAGGTAGCTCAACCTCACCCAGAGGAACTTCTCTCCCAGCCTTTTTTCGCCCTAGTCTGTGTAAATAAGTCATCAATGGCATAACTGTGATATTCAAGGAGAACGGCAGAGGGGAGAGGAGGAACCGAGAGGTGTAAATTAGAGGGGAAGGGAGGAGAACATAAAGAAGCAATAGAGAGAAGGAGTTCAAAGTACTTCTGGGACCTGCTTCCGTTACTTCTGATTATAATTACGTACTCATTTTACAGCAAACAATCGCCTGACTGATCATGAGCTAAGGAGTCGGAATCAAATGTGCCAACATGCCAGTCATAAAAACATTCACCCAGCTTAACCAAAATGACTTAAATTTGTAAATGACTGGTAACTGTCACTATGGTTACAGGAACAGTGTCTTGAATTTAACTATTCATTATTTGTATTCAAGTATTTGAGCTATAATAACAACTCGAGAGTCTCCCTGTGAGTAATTTTGATTGTCAATCACAACTGTGTGAACATAGACATAAAAAACTGTCACGAACAGCTCACTTACTAGTGCAGGCGACTGAAGGAGGGTCGGAGAGGGCTCTGTAGTAGCCATCTTCGCAGTCACATCTCCACGAGCCCTCTCTGTCATTATAACTGTGTGCAGGACAACGGGAACATTGAAGATCCTGAGATGAAGACTTGTAGAATCCACGACCACAGGCTGGTGATGGAGAAAGAGAGAATTGAATGGTCATTCATACAGGGTGCAGCAAGGGTGCTATTAAGTCCCCCTACTATTCAAATATGTGCACGTTTGTCCCTGCCACTTTAAAAAAAATAATGATAATACGTAGGGTGACCATACATGCCATTCTTCCCGGACGCGTCCTGGCCAGGATTTCGGTGCGTCTTCCGGAAGTCGTATTTGTCGACCGCATACGTCATAGAGGATTATTATTATTATTACAGAAAAGCAACCGCTACTTTTTAAAGGAACAGTATGTAGGATTGTGGCCAAAACTGGTACTGCAATCACAAAACTTGTGGCTGAAAACTGGTACTGCAATCACACAACCGGTGGCCAATACACAAAATGACAACATAAACATCAGTTGAGGGCTGCAACTCCACTTTTTAAATGTCAATATCCTGGCCGGACCACTGTTGTCAGTGTTATAAGTATTTGAAATGAAAATGATTTCTTAATGTCTAGTGACATATCAGGGCCTGACTAATTGGTATAAATTTCTTACATACTGTTCCTTTAAGGAAAAAATGAAACTACGATTGTATGTCTTATGTTTTTAACTGAATGGCGTATGCGGTCAACAAATACAACTTCCGGAAGACGCACCGAAATCCTGGCCAGGACACGTCTGGGAAGAATGGCACGTATGGTCACCCTATAATACATCACACTATAATAATACATTTTGCCTGCGTGTTAAACAACAACTTTAAAGGAAAACACCACTGTTTTTCAATATTTTACTATGTTCTTACATCAACTTAGAGGAATTTATACTTACCTATCTTTTTTCAATGCGTGCACTTTTAATCTTTGTACAGCGCTTCTTGAATGTGTTAGCATTTAGCCTAGCCCCATTAATTCCTTAGGATCCAAACAAAAGTTTTATTTTGTGCCACCATACTTGTATAAATACTCATGTAACAGTCTTTAAATAGGGAAAACATGGAAGTGTTTGGTGGCTTTTAAATTAATCCCTGTTTGGATCCTAAGGAATGAATGGGGCTAGGCTAAATGCTAACACATTCACGAGGCGCTGTACAAAGATTATAAGTGCATGCATTGAAAAAAGATAGGGATGTATAAATTTGTCTACGTTGAGGTAAGACCATAGTAAAATATTGAAAAACGGTGGTGTTTTCCAAAAAACAATCACTTTATCAGTGTAATGTGCGTAATGTGCTATGGCTGGCACCCAGGTAAAGAATTATGATATGCCGCCTAATTAATATTCATGAGCCAACGCTTTAAATGTGTCCCCTCCAAATTTTTAGATCGTTCCTCTGACCCTGCATTCACACATCGGTGAACATTTGTATAATAGAGGACAGTGCCTAAAGCGTGTTCACATTTTGTACATCTGGTGTTTGGATCAAACTGTCATTACAGCATCATTACAAGCAGACACACATACAAATAAACACACACATTCATATGTTACATCAACCAGAGGCAGATCTGCATGCGTTTGCTCTGGTCTAATATTCTTGATCTCTGCGTAAGCACTACCATGCCTGCCTTCACATCACCTCTAGCAGTCAAAAATGTCCTAGAGGCAAGGTTACAGTGGAAAATAGGAAACTTAAATGGATTATTTCACTATTTCACCTTTTATGAGGGAAAAAAAGGACATCCCACAGGCAGCCGGGGATCAGAGACAAAGCAGAAATTAGGGCCGGATGGCTTTAGGGTATGCACAAGAATCACCCTCACACGTTCCAATGACAACGAGTCATTTATTCCCACACTTTATTTCATAAGCCCATATGGGCTGAATTTCCAATGAAGCGCTATCATCATGCGTTACTATTTGCATTATAATTAGACAGTTACATATTTTGTTTCGTGTATTTACAATGTTTTATTATTCCCCGCCTTGATAATTCATTAATAGCCACTGTTGTGCTGATCAATTTAGCGGAAAACAAGAAATTGCAGAACGGATGATATTAAAAAACAGTTTAGGATGATTTGGCAGAGGCATTAAGTCTGTAAGCAGAGAGAAATAAGCTATTTTAAGTCGGCCTTTTGCTCTGCACTGCTGAGAGACACTAATCCACACTCAGCAGCTGTTTTCTTAAAACCCCCTTTAGCCTAAACAGGGAACCAGCCCCACATAATTTTTCTTAAACTCCAACCACACCCGCATCCCTGAGATAAATATTACTTTGTTCACTGCTATGCATTCATATCATTACCAGAAACACAGCGCTGCCGATTTTCAATTCCAAACCCAAATTTTTAAATCTCAGAAGTTCCATCACTGCAGGCTTCTGTGACGAGACTAAAATGGAGATTGCACAGGAGATCGTGTTGGTTTCCTCATTTTAAAAGCCACCTTGTTGAGATGGGAGGGGGGTTTGGGGGATGCGGTCTCCCCATTTCAGATACATGAAAGCCCTGTCGCTGTGTATTTAGCTCAGAAACCTGGTGCAGAGTGGCCGTGTGACGCGAAGAACAAGAGCCTTCTGAGGCTGGAAAGAGAAGGAAAGGGATGTGATTTTATCTGGGATTTTCTCTACCAGTGAAGACTTGTAATTGAAAGCAGCAAGACTAGTTTTTGCACAGAAAAGCTGATTCCGGCAAAGTGTATAGTAAAATAGTCGTGGTTAAGGTAGTTTACTTATAGTTACTTATTTTTGATTGCGCAAATAAGGTCAGTGCAAACAGAGTCGACTTGTAGGGGCAAAACATCTGTTAGGTTTGATAATGAGTTGGTTTGATAAGGCACAGGAATCTTCCTGTATGATTGTGCAAAGGAAAAGGAAAGAAAAACATTTTACCAAAAAGCTGGTGAGTCTTTTGTATTCAACTTTGAGCTGATCGGTATGGGGAAAAGATCCCGCCTGAGCCCGAGAGCTCAAGACCAGGCCAACGGCATCCAGCGGCTCTCTCGCTAACACACTAAGATTAGCGCTATCACAAATCACCAAAACAGGAGGACTCTCGACTGCCGACGCGCTGGATTTTTACGTCTCCGAAGCAGGGACGGTTTATTTTTACATCCGTGTGATCAGGATTTGTTTATCACGGCGTCTGAGAAGCCCAAGTATCCCCGAGTTGTTTACACAAGCAACCAACCAGCAAATTAGGCCTCAAATCAAACGTAGCGCTGACACGGGGGTCCCTATGAGAACCTGTCTCCACTCCACCTCACTGCTTTTACCGTGAGTGACATGCACAAACACGGCCATTTCCAGGGTGCCGAATTCCTGCCCTCCCAACACCGACGAGTAAATAGTGGTGGTGCACTAGTCAAAAACCACGCTACTATTGTGCTAACCCGTCGCTGAGGAGATAAATGATAGCTTTGTTTTCCCCTTCCTGACAGCTTTATTTCTGTGAGAGGAAAAGATGAGGCTTGCCCAATTATGCCTCCTTCTGCCATTCTGCATAATGTCTGCTAGCATGTAATCACGACTAAATTAGCGCTACATGACCTCGTGTGCCAGCAGTTCTGGAGAGCATGCTAACCAATCTACGAAACTGACATTGAGACAATATCCTCTACTTTACTGCCTATTTCTGCTCTGAATTGAAAACATGTCCTGCCAACATAACTGCTTTATTGCTAAATTGCCAAACGCTAAGGAAAAACAGTAGCTTAAGCGGTTTAAAAAGTTATCTGAAGAACTCAGTTACAACGGCTTTGTCTGAGCTGCCGCTAGCATGAAAGCGAGCTAATGGGATGTGCTTGTTGACACGGGCACGTACAACAGGCAACGCCGACCTCATTTAATGCACAAAGAAATTTGTCGGCCTTTAGAAACACAAGTTGAGGTTAAACAGAACAACAGAGAAAATGATTCAAACCGGCTGACGTCCCTCGCAGGTTCGGAGGCAACGGCTGCTAACATCTATAATTTACCTTTCAGTGGTCAAACTCTTTGTTTTAGTGAGAAAGAAAACAGGCCTCTCGGTCAGCATTTTAACACAGCATAATATAGGAGGACGCTGCTAAGCAAAAACCAGACTTGGATAAAAAACACCTCTGTGAAAATCTGTATTCTGTACATCTAGGCACTGGCAACAAAAACAAGCGTTTAAAGGGTTTAGATACTGATTCAGAATTTTCCTTTCTCATATTAACTTCTCAGCATTTTGTCCAAACACTTTAAATGAATGATAATGCACCAGAACAGTATTCTGACCTCTATAATATTTTAAAATTATGAATACTTTTTTAAAAGACATATTGCAGAGATTAAGATGAGCCAGAAATAAAATCCAGTGATGTCCAGTTAAATAGACCAGTGTTTCTCGAATTGGGGACCCGAGATGGTGCTAGGGGGCCCCAGTTAAATGACATTTTATAAAATACATAAATACATCATAACTTCTGTGTATTTAAATCTTAGAAAAATAAGCCTACACTGTTATACTTTTTATTGTATATATGCGGTAACTGAGTTACTGTAACTGCCCCATTACAGTACCATAACTGTACATGTTTTTTACAGTATGATGCCTTTACCGCAGTTCCATTTTCTTACTGTAACCTTGTTTTAAAAATACATTGCCTTGAGGGGGAATCAAACCCGGGTCGCCCATATCGTAGGTCCGTAACACTACCACAGTGCCACAGAGTCACAAATCTTGGCATTACTACTGTTTTGAAGTCTTGAGGTCAAATTCATATACATAATCCTTTTCTTGTTTCTATTTACAATTCTCAAAAATTATTTACACTGCTGAAAAACAGTTAACAAAAAAAGCATAACAAATAAAATATATTTCATTTCATAGATATATTTTATTTTTCCATTTAATATGCTTTTATAACACTGTTGTTTTACAGCAGTCTACCACAAATTCAAAACATACAGTAAATCACTGTAAATTAAATGTTAATACCCATAATGCAATGCATATTACAGTAATGAACTGGAAAAGAAAATGATTGTATTTTACTGGGCATTTTGTGGTAAGTAACTGTAGAATTACAGTTAACTCTAAAGGGGATCGCACACCAGCCGCGCAGCTCAGCGCCGCGCCGCGTCGAGTTGCGTCTAGGACAACTCAGAGGTATTGTAAACCGGAAGTCCACATTAAATAGTGCGAGCTTCGTCAGATAGCATCTACTTCAAAATGCAAAATATACGTTAGCAGCCAATGTTAATTGTTAAGGATTTGGGACACATATGATGTTATGTAATGTTAAACTATGTGAGTGGCGCTGTGTGGCGCGACAGGGATTTGAGCAACTTCCTGAGTCACAGCTGGGCGGCGCGGACAGGCGCCACCTGGCGGCGCCGATGTGTGTATACTCATGGAAAACAATATGTTCGTTTTTTTTAGAACGGCGCGGCGCTGCCGGTGTGCGATCCCCTTAACAGTGTACTAACCAACAGCACTACATTTTGTAATGAAAATATGTTTTGTTTAAATCAAATATTAAGTTTTGTAATTTTTTATGTCATACAATTTCTTTGGGGGGGCATGAAAGGATGCACCTTACACAAGGTGTGCCGCATGCCGAAAAATTTGAGAGCCACTGGAATAGACAGCTAAATAAAGGATTACCTTTCACAGCAGTCCCAAGCAAAATGAAGAAATGTCCTAATCACAGACTTTCCTAAACCAAGTGCTGTCTTGGCCTCTCGTTTTTTTCTCTTTTTGGCTTTCTTTCAATGAATTTCCAATAAACCTTTAGTCTGCCCTTTCATGACCCCAGTATGTTATTTTTGATCGGAGGCTGCATTTGGAAAAATACAACTGAATATTTCATAGTTTACACTGAACACTGCTTACATTTTTTTTAACCATAGGCATTATTTCACAATAGATGCTCTAAGCTGTAGTATGTTGCATTGCTATCACATGACATCACACTGTGTGCAAGTGACAACCAGTTACATGATTAATTCTAAAATATGACATTAAAAACAGCTATAAATCTTGTAAAAAAATAAGGCATGGTATTTTGCATTTTTACTTAATTTTGATTAGGCATGGGTCGGTATAAGATTCTGGCGGTATGATAACCTTTAGCAAAAATACCACGGTTTCACAGTGTTGCGGTATTGCCATTGGAACAATGGCAGGTAAAAAAATAAAGCCTTTAAATTATAATATGCTTTCAAAAAATGTATAATATTTTCGTAATGTATATTAGATGTAAACATTAAATTATACACATGACTTAATGATTTTATGAATTTATGAAACACAGTTCATACATTGGAGACGTATCACAGAACATTTTAGTGGTTTTGAAACCTTGACTGTTTAAAACCTCGGTATAGACCGTTTCAGCAGTAACAACATAAACAAGCGGCTGCACGTAGCTTCCGGTAAACTCCGCTAAGAATTAATAACAACAAAGTTCCTTAAACGTAGTTTATTTATATAACAAGCAAAAAAATAACACATAGATTACCTAGGAAACCAAAACATTAGTTATTTTCGACGAGGCATTTGTTCAAGAGATCAGTTTAGCAACTAGTCAGAGCATTAAAAAAACGAAACCGGAAGTAAGGTTCGGATCCAGACATGTACAGTATCACGTGCTTCCAATGAAACCGTCTATACCTTAAAACTGGTAACTGGCCCATGCCTAATTCGGATTTAAGCTTTTCTTGAACAATTAAATCTGTGAAGCAATTATAAGTTACATTGCCAAACTCTTCTCTAATATGTACATGTAAAGGCCTCTTCAACCCTATACAATGCCCTATATCCTTTATACAACTTGGCTATGACAAGGAAATAGTTATCTATAGATACTATTATTTACCCTTCAGAAAGCCCAGAGCCTGTTTCCATGCTGTCAGCCTTTGAGTGGCAAGCATTTTAATCTTTCCTTCTGAGGGGCCAAGAAATCTACCCAACTCCAGGAAACAGGCAGAGGACACAAAGGAAGGGGAAGGAATCAAAAGGCAACAAGAAAGCAACAAATCAGGATGGGGTCCAGTTCTGGACCTTACGCAGCATGCACTTGGATACAACTGCTAGACTGAGACAAGAGCCGTAAACGTTACAGAAAAATGTTACAAAAAGAAACTTGGATTAGAAGGTTGCCAGATTAAAATGGATCTATTCACATAGTGCCCCGCACATTACTCGAGGTGAACAGGTTGGATTAAGGCTGTGTTTCTTACATACAGACAAGAATCTCATTCATGGCAGCTACCTGTGTGGAGGAGAGATAAGTAGCTTTCCATCAGAAACAAAGAGAAGATTAGCATTCTCTTACACTGTGTTGAAGGACACACTAGGATGCCCTCTGAAGCCTACGGAGGAAAGACTTGTAAAGAAAGAGCAGATCAAAGCCTGTCAAGGCCCTCTCCTAAATATAGTTAAAATGTTAACATCATGAATCGTGCCAAAAACCAGCTGTTCTCTTGCCGCCAGATACGCTCAATGTAAAAATAGGGTCTATGTTTTTTCAAATTTGCCAATGGAGTTTTCTGGAACATTAGGTCTATGAATAGAGCGCTAACAAAAAAGCTAATTGCGAAAGATATTATAGAAGAAAACCCAGCAGGGTAAAAAGAAACGCTGAGGAAAAATCTGCGGTTGGCGTAGTCGAACCACAAACCTCCAGGAAAAGCAGCTGTTAAAATAATTTGCATGTAGCGCAGCTAAATACATTTCACCTAAATTAAGCAAAATTTCTAATGGGATCTATTATGCGCTGAACAATGGCAAAACAATACTCTTTTACGCATGCGTTTGAAACAACGAAGGAGGATCGCAACAATACATCTCTGCAATTACTGCTGAATACATTACGCTTGAACAGTCACATTTGTGTTGGCTAGAGGTGGTCGTCCTCAGTGCCAAGAACAGATCTTTCAACTAGGTCCTCATTTTTTGTGTGTGCAACGAACTGCGAATTAATGCAATTACGGTATGGTATTAAAAAGAGAGTCAATCACACTTATATATTGGATGGACATGACGTTATGAAAAAGATCCGTGAAACTGTTATTGTGGTTAAATTGACCTAAAAAGATGCGTATCTGTTAAATTCTGCAGCATCTGCCCAGATGGCTTTCTTGGAAAATGAGATGAAAAAAAAAAACATAAAATGTCAATTTTAAAGAGAAAAGGAATGCTTTTAGAACAAAGCACAGAAAAAGGTTTTGGGCTTTCAATCGAATTTAAAATGCCTTGGGTGAAAAGCCTTATTCCATGTGTAAATGCTGGTCTGTGATTTAAAAAAATAAGCATATCCCAAAAGACTTGTTTTCCCCCTTTCAGATCATTCAGACTGACTTATTGCATAGATTGGCAAATGGAAAACAAAGATGATTTTACCATTAAATAAATAAAAGGGGCCACGCATCATTTACAGAAACGATCTGCCTCTGCGGATAATGCTTCCGTCTGGATGCAAAACAACATAAAAAATGTGCGTTCAGTTATTTCATTTACGACATCATAATGACCATTTATCATCTCAAGTTAACCCCCTTCCCTCAAACTTGTTTCACATCCCTGACTAAACGTATTTTATTACTGTGTGTGTTTATAAGAACTATCGAAATGAAGCGCAGTGGTTACCTTGAATGCGGGGAAAGAAGGGGTTGGTGAAGAGCTGAAACATTTGAGAAGATAAAAGCTTTTTTGGAAGATAAAAACCAGATCAAATCTCCTACAGAAGCCTCTACAACCACAACTAATCAGATCTAAACAAACCGTCACCATCAGCAAGTTATCCCTCACACAGCCTGGATGACTTTGCAGCTATAACAAAGGTGACTGTGTGAACGCACAATGGCAAACCAGCTGAGGTCCCTTACTATAAAGCCAAGCGCTGCCATGACCTGTTTAAATGTGCATGAATGCACACAAATTTGAACAAACGTGCATCCACACAATCCCATAGTCACACACACACACATCTACACTCCCGAATGGGGCCTAGAGACTAATAGAGCACTCAATCAATTCCCAGCATCCGTCCTGGTGATCCATGAAAAACTAACATGCATCACACATTTATAGCTTTCAATAATCAACCCCTCAGGAAAAAATGATCGTTTCATGTGGTCTTGGTTACTGTGCTGCTTGTAGCTATCTGTGTAAAAATAGAGAGAAACATTACTTTCTAATTTTATTGATTCTTCTTTGGCACAATGCATTCACTCCAAGTTACATTCAGTAATAACTTGGCAGAGAGACAATAGTGTGTGTGTGTGTGTGTGTGTGTGTGTGTGTGTGTGTGTGTGTGTGTGTGTGTGTGTGTGTGTGTGTAGGTGTGTGTGTGCGTGCGTGCGCGCGCATGTGTGTGTGACATTTCTTCTCAATAATCTCATTTTATGAGCAGGAGAAAATTTAGTCTGGTTCTCATTAACAAACAGCATCTCTGCCCCCACAGAGCGATCAGAGCACAGCGAATGTGATTTTGGAAAGCTTCGATAAACATGCGATTTGTTTAAATGGATCTGGGAGGAATCTACAGAAGAAAAAAATGCTGTGATTTTCTAAAACGCAAAATTAGATACATGCACCAGACAAAAAAAGCTTAGACACAAACTTAGTTTGTTTTTTTATGATTTTATGGAAACACAAATGCAAGACAGACTCCTTATACACGAATGGTGCTGTTGATCCAATTGTAATTATAAACAACAAAGAAATAATTACAAAAAAAAAATTTCTTAGTAATCGGAAAACAATATTCCTCATGTAAACCTTATCAGGGCTCGAGACTAACTTTTTTTCTTAGGTGCACCAGAATAAAAGTTAGTTGCACCCAAATTTTTGACCGCATCGCATTTAACGCCACAGTTTTACAAGCATCCTAAAGAGTTCTTTATTTACATTAATTCAAAGTTACTGTTAGTTTAAATGTACTTACCTCAAAACACTATACAGCATTAAAAAGCATTAAGACTTATTATTCAGTTTTTGACCTTTATTTTATTCAGAAAACCCTATAGTGACAGTAATATCTTCATTTTTGTTATGAATTTGTATAAAATTTTTAAGTATGACCCTCAGTCGCTGTCATTGAGAAAAATTCTCCTGCACGGTTGTCATAAAAGCACTAAACAACTCATTGTTCATTTGGGGCTTTTTTATTCAAAGTGTGCATATTTAGATAAATATTTATTCCATTTTAAATATTTACTTTTTGGGATGGGTAATATTTAATCCATATTTATTCCATACACTGCAATGGCTACAGCCATTCACACTCTGTTTGTCTATTTTATTTATACGTGAAGCTAGAGGGCGCTCATGACAGACAGTCTCATTATGACAACTTAATGAAGAATGGTAAATGGTAAATGGACTGCATTTATGTAGCGCTTTTAACAGACCTATGGCCAACCAAAGCGCTTTACAAGTTGCCTCACATTCATCCATTCATACACCGATGGCGGTGTCAGCCATGCAAGGCGCCAGCCAGCTCATCGGGAGCAGCTGGGGTTAGATGTCTTGCTCAAGAACACCTCGACACTTGGTCCGGTGGAGCCGGGGATTGAACCACCAACCTTCCGGTTTGTAGACAACCTACATGAACCACTGAGCCACTGCCGCCCCTAGTGTCACGCGGAGATTAACGTTCGAGACGTTTTTCTCTATAAGAAATATGCTCTGGCTCGGATTCGATTGTATGTGGTTCATTACCTAATGCAGAGACCGGGGCTTGACATCTGCGGCTACATCCACTCTGTTTATCGGACGGGGCACTTGCCTCTCTTGGCGGTTTTGACTGCAACACGCCACATGTATTTTTAAAAGCACACACACGTACAGGAATATCTGGACCATGGCCAATCAAAGGGAGGGGTCCTCCCTTCACTATCTCTGATTGGGTTATACCATGACATGGACCTAATGTGTGCTTGTTGTTGAACCAAACATAGACTTTCAGAGACAGAGTTGTAGAGACTTTTAATCCGTCAAATGGCTGGTCGCACTGGTGCGACCTAATATTTTTTTAAGGCGCACCATTGAGAAATGAGGGCGCATGGGCGACCAAATTGGTTGCACTTTTGAGCCCTCCTTATAAACTATTTCTCTAAGTTCAACCAATTTTAGGCCTAGGAAATTGAGTTCATCCAACAACCATCAAATTCTGCAACTAAGTCTTATTTACACAATCACAAAGAATTTGAGAACAAATAAACAGCTACTTTACGATTTCAAACGTATAAACACTACAGTGCTTTTCACATGGGAAAGCATTAATTCTCAGCACAAACCTGCTCGCGCTAACTGTTGACAACACTGTAGCACATTCTCTCGTTCCTTCTAAAAGCAGGAATAAGTGCACCAATCCACCAGCACGAATAAAAAAAACACAACAAAGCCGAATGTGACTCAGCAGTGAAATGCGGCATTAGATCAATCGCACATGTCCAGACAAAACAAATGAAAACATTTAAGCAATGTGAAATAGTTGATGTGAATAGAGCGTGTGTCGTTTCGCAATGCCGTGATTTCCGTGGTGTCACCGGGGTCGCTCATGAGCTGAGCACAGGGTCAGTGAATATTAACTTCATTTACACATGGTTGCAAACAGAGCAGCTTGCACAATGCAGGCCTGCCTGCTCTGCTTAGTAACGTGAGCAGCCGGGCTGACAGGTCACTGCCAGGCTGGAAGATGGATGAGCCAAGCAGTTGACCCTTGGCTTGCCTGAGGAGCCAACTCTATGGCTTCTTTCCCCTCCAAACAAAGACCCCCTACCAGTAGCCGCCCTGCTTGCAGCTCCAGCAACACTAACAGGTCCCGACATCTCCATCGACCCTCACACACGCACAGATTTTGATAGGCTTAGTCTTTAAAAGCTGGAGAAAAGCCTGACACACCCAGTAAAACGTTCTTTTTACGTACAGAGACACACAAATGGGCCCGTACTTTGAAAGGCTTGCTCTCTTTAACCGCCTAAACGCTGGCACACACGCTTCTCTTTTCAGGTTGCTCTCTCTGCTCATCCGTACTAATGGATGCAATTGGACAAGCGGACATTGTGTTAAAAGCAACAATGTGACTGTGTGTGTGTGTGTGCTTGGAACAGCTCTGGCCCAGGGCGACCGGGTGAAAGTGATATGTGACCGGTTTGAAGGCCTTAACACTGAGTGAACATCAGGGAGGGTCGTGTTGTCAGAGAGACGCTCCTCTGGGAAACCGGCAAAGCAGGAGACTCAGCAGCTCAATCTCTTCCTAAGAGCAAAATCAATAACTTATTACATAACTGCAGACTTTTCTCCTTTACAGAGAGAGACATATATAGAGAGAGAAAGAAAGAAAGAAAGAAAGAGAAAGGAAGTTTTTGGTGGTGTGCTGTCTTATTTAAATGCCTGATGGTTTTCTTTATCGTACTACGATAACTGTGCACTGTGTTGTACCAAAGGCCTATACTGGTGAAAAAGTCGTTTTTTCCTCACACAATACATTTTACACAAAGATTAGGAAAAATAATAGAAAAAATAAAAGTCAAGAAAATGGCGTACACATGAGATGATACCGTTAGAAGTAGCCTCAAAATCTGATAGTAGCCCCTATTATTGTTCACTTTTTTATTGGCCGAGTATTATTTCTTCATTTAACCTACAAACTTTTATTAAAGTGAGAGCTAAAGTGATGAAGCCACTACAACACATCAATAACTGGACTCCAGCAAGCTGACAGCTGTGCTTCACCTGACTAACAAAACATACCGACAACTCTTCTCGTTTTCAAAGCCACCATCCATCTGACAAAACCAAGGGGGAAAAATAAACAGTTCTCCGGGCGCACGCCACCGTCCTCCTAGACCCTGACCAGGCGTGAAGACCGTGATCCATCAGCAGATGATTCTAACCCTGACAGCTTTGGACCCAATGGGGTTCCCAGAGGAACTTACCTCCGTTTGAATAATTAAGCTCACTTACAGTTCTCTAACGGATGACCGTTTGTAGCCTTTACTTTCACACCTTATCAATCACTCGCGTGTCAGGGCTTTATGCAATCCGCCCACCCCCAACTCCTGGTGGTATCATTTGAAATGCAAAGTGCAGGCTTCTCCCTGAGCTTGGGCCTTGCTCTGGGACCAATCTTCCTGCTCGCCTCCCTCCACCCTGGCTACTTTAGTAGCTTGTCTCAACAGCTAGCTCCCTCCTTCTGTGTTCTGGCAATCAATCAGGCTTTGACTAACTTCTGTCCAACTATTTGACATCTGGGAGATGGATGGTGTTAGCACCTACCATTGCCAGAACCTCCGCCTGTTTGCGTGTACACCAATGAGAAATATAGACCCATTTTAGTTTTTCTTTCGTGTTCGAGTAATAAACATAACAACTTGCTTTGTAAGTGGAGTGGGTCCACTATCTAACTGATTTTACTGTAACATGTTTAAATTGAGCAACATACAGTCCTCGTATTGTCTGTAAAACTTTAACGAATACAAAGAGATCAATGTCTGTCTACAAGGACTCTTTTTTTGCTACTAAAGGGCTTAGTGTGTCTCTTTATTTCTAAGTAGCCACTATTGAACAGCGTTTCGCAAATGAATAGCCACTATTTTTACTTAAGCTCTATGCAAATAAACTATGGCATGCCATTGAACAGTTCAGATTGCTTTTTCTAACATCCATAACACTGATTCTTGTAACTGTGAGGAGCAGAGTTTTGGATAACAGAAAAGACTAAAGCGTATCCAAAAGTAAGCAAGAGAAAGTTAGAACAAGTTCGAGGGGGCGTTCACACAGGAGGGGTTTTTGTATTTTAAAGCAACTTGAAAGAAAAATGGAGAGAAAAATATAGGTGTCTTGAGAAGCATTTTGAAAACCTGTTCTGTTTTTACCTTGACACAGTATCTCACAAACACAGAGTCGTGCTGCAAGATGCTAAAACAACAGGGAGATGGGTTGCAGCACTCATAGACATCTGCTTCGCAAATATTTACATAGAAAAACAATTAAAAACCATTGCAGATGGACGCAAGGACACGTCCTGTGTAAACTGCCCCTTAGGAAAAGGAAGAGAGAAAAAGTACGAGGAACTGAGAGACGCACAATCCCCCATAAGGCATCTGATGAATGACACCGTCAAAACAGACATTTCGGCGGCCCTTCTTAGGTTTCCCCGCTCAATTTTTAATGCCAGACATTTTAGACTCGATTCAGTATGCATGAGCGTCCATTTGTGTGTGTATACCGTACATAAATAGTGCGGTTTTATATGAGAATATGTTGCGGTGGTATAAAAAAAATGAACTTTCCAAGGCATCAGGGTCACAATGTCTAGGCCGACCCCTGAGGGGATGGAGAGAGAGTAAAAGAAGAGCTGCAACATGAGCTGTGTGCTCCTGAAAAGATCAGCTCTCCATACTAAAGAGACCCCTGTCACTCACAGGCCTTCAACCCAAGATAATGCGCACTGCAACACTGTTCCTCTGACAGAAGGGGGGAAAATTCCAGTATTTTTTAGTCTGGTCGGTGCTGGGGGGAAACTCGGTAGAGGCAATTTAATATCGGTAGAAACACTAAGAGGAAGTGCTGATGCTGCAGTCTCACGCTCATTCTATTTAGATTAACTACAGCGGTAATATCACAGCCACTCATGCCAGGAGCGACGCACAACTCATAAAGTGACAATGGAAAGGGCAGAAATCTAAATGGGTGACAGTGTTTGTTTGTTGTTCGCTGCATGAGAAACGCCACATTGTTTGTGAAGAATGCAAAATGGCTTCGTAGACAGGGATTATGATTAGGAGGACGTGTCAATGCGATTTCACTGCTTAGAATAAAATGCAGATTTTTTTCCAGTCAAAATTCTGAAATGTTCAATAGGTTGAAAACTTAAAAAATAAAACAGATAAAGCACATCCATTTATTATGTTCAATGTGCGCCAAATAACCCACATTATATAGAAGGACCATTAACTTTCTCCTTTGCTCCCTCTCTGGATTTTAAAAATCGGCTTTCAGCTTCCCAACAACCTCTCAGCGTGAAGCAGCCGTGCCGGACGGCTTGCCCATTTTAGCTTTTGATAACGTAATAGTGTTCTGAAGCACCCTTTACATGATAACTTAATGATGGGGACGTGTATGTGTGCAGCGTAAAAGCTATCCAAACCTCCCGGAGATATTCTGATAAGTCATTACTGGTCCGTGCAGATGACCCACATCTGCGAAAAAAATAAAAAATTAGGGTGGACGGCTAAACCAAATTGTTCAAAACCAAGTGGTCCTCTTCGTAAATGTAATCAGGAGTCACGTGACTGTCAAAAAACAACACTTAGCGACATTAGTGAAGCTGATGGTACTGAAAGTGTCTTAGCCTTAATTGCAAGCACAGCTCGAGTAACCAGCATGATGCAGAGAGCTGTAATTGCGTTTCCTGTTCGGACACTTCCTAAATAGCCCCAGGCCTCATTGTTACAGAATGTCCACTGTTTGTTTTCTCTTTCTGTTGGTGTTATTTCAAAGACTGAGCGTTGGCTGAACCTTCGCATGACTTGATGTCGTTTGCGAGTGATTGGATTGGCCCAATGCCAAGCGGAAAGTGAAGAAACTAGACGAAGAAGGAGAGCAATAGGGAGTTGGGTTCAGATTGAAGAGCGGTGAGCAAAGCTGAAGTGCTAGTTATCATTAAATTCCAGTGTCAACGCAACTAGGGCTATAAATTAAGAGCCCACAAATCAAACGATTAACAGAGATTCCAATTACTGTGCCAAGGATTTTGCCCCCACATTTAATCCATCATTATTATCTCCGCCCAGTAAGCATTTTTCTTGGCTTTTCTTTTTGATTTATTTGTTGGCCGTTTCGTATTTTTCAGCATGGTTTGTTTTGTTATTGTATCAGTTTGCTTTAATTTGTATGAATTACCTCACGCAAGAATGATTCTATGCTTGGGCACCTGGTGAAACATTTGGAACATGGACTATTTCAGTAAATGGACACATAAGGACATTTTACATGTAATAAAATTGCACTCTCTTCGGTTCGAAGTTATGTATGAGGTTAATCACTGGCCCTCTAATGCAACCCATGAATGCACACGGCACAAGATGTATAGGATGCAAATGTAAATGAAATAGCCAACTCACGTTCACATGCATCTCCCTTCTGGTGAAATCCAGCTTTGCATATACATTTCCCAATGGGCACCAGCCACTCTCCTTCTGCGCTGCAATGCATTTTGGGAGAGTTGTCGGCCTCCTCCTCTGCGTCGCTGACACACCTGCCCTCCACTTCCACCAGCGATGAAAACTCTGACCCTGTCACCGTATCTGGGAACGTGGCCAGGTTCTCAATAATCGACCAACATTTCTTGTAATAAACTTTGACGGAGACCAAAGCGATGCAGGCCCCTACATCCTGAAAGGCCAGGTAGAAGCCTCTGCGGGAGAGAGGCCCGATTATACGCACCTCCGTGTTTAGCTTCATCTTTCTTTCCCCCAGGTCACCCTGAGTAAAACTCTCATCTGCGGCTATAGTGTCAATTTTCACATACTGACTTTCCCTTATATTCCTTCCCACCTCCACATCGGTCTCTTGGTAGTATAAGTTGAACGTCTCCTTGCAAGAGCCAACCACCCCTGGAAGGCTGTTACAATCCCTCAAGGTAAACTTCAGCTCCACAAAAATCCTTTGGGCATCGCCCTTTTCAATCCAGTTAGTCCGTAGCCAGTTGTTCTGATTTGGTTCCATGACCTGGCATACCTGGTATGTGCGAATGGGTGTGTAGTTTTCATCCAAGCCGCTAATCTCTTCCCACTGAAAAAAAAGAAAATACAGTTAATCATCAACATTATTTTGTTTGCCACGCAAAAATGTTCTGATTTAAACTCGAGGGAGAATGTTTCAGCGTGTTAAAACTGGCCTCTGTGATAATATAAACTCCCCAAATGAAAGTCAATCTATACTATTTAATTTGCAGGTTTTGCATTTATTCTTTTTAAGTCTTTTTGAGTGTGAAGGTAATTAAAAAAAAATTCATTAATTTTTATTTGCCATTGTGTGCAGTTCCAATAATTGTAGAATGCATCAGTGACTTAAATCAATACAAACACAAATAAGTCTAAATAAAGTAATGTAAATTTTTGCGAATTACCGCCTGCCCACAAGAAATAATATAAACTATCAGTCACACCTACTCAGTCTTTAAAATTCATCATCATAAAGTTATCAAAACTTTAAAATAAGACAAATGGAAAACAATATTATGCAGTGATAAAACTTTTAAAATTGTCTTTTAATGTAGTTTCTTCAAATTAGCTGCCCTCTGCCTACAGTAGATACAAATCTACAGCCTCGGGCCATTCTCTCAACTAACTTCATGTGGTGCATCCTAAATGCTTTCTAACAAGTATTAAAAGAATTATTTATACAAAAAAAGTTTTTAACAATTTATTCACGAACTGGAGCAAATATATATACATCTACAGAATTGACTTAAAACATGAATAAGCATAAGTCTTTAAATCAAAAGGTTTTTAAGATAACGCGAAAGGTAAATTTAGTGTGTCCAAAGTTTTGCTTGTGTAAAACAAATCTATAGGTAAATTACATGTATTGCAATGCAACTCAAGAAACAATAAAAATCGACCAAAACTTTTACTCTTTCTCTTGCAGTTATGACTTACTGGTTATGATTTTTCTATGAAGTATTTACTTAGTTTGGCTATTTCAGCTGAAGGAAAGTTATGTTTAGGCCTTCAATGCATTACAAATGTGTTTATTTTACACTTTATAAATCAGTTAAACCATTTAAATCAGTACAAGACAAACAACTTTTTAAAAACCACATTACGCCTCCCAATCGCTTAGTATTTTAAAGAGATCGACATTGGAAAATAAGCCGTTTTGATGTGGTACGAACACCGACAATTAAAAATGAGCTAGTACACTATACCACCACATAATTGTAGCTTACGCTTAAAATACAACAAGCAGGGTAAATAAATACGGAAGTGAAAATTATAAATGTTTGTTTGTTTGCAAGTCAAAGTTGTGGAGTTTCTTGCTTACCCCGCTCGGAGGAGACGATATCCACTCCAGTTCTGTCTGCTGCGCCTTTGAATCCAGCAAGATCACTGCCGACAAGACATAAGCGCACACTTAAAATAATGCATCTTTAATTGTGTTTAATGTTTGTGACCTCTCACATACCGCAATCCTATTCCAGTGGAAATGTAAAAGAGTGTGAATGAGCGCAGTGTGTTGTGACAGAGCGAGTTTGACCCATTTTCACACGACAGCGGTTGAGATTTATGACAATGAGCACCTCGCGCCTCTGAAACCTGTGCGACACCTGTTCTTGTGCTAATATAACTGACTGACGCGTGTTATTTCCAGCCTTTGCTTTTGGTGAACCGTAATGAAGTTTATTTGTCCGCACCGTTGAGAATATCACGTACGCGCACGCAAGCGCGCGGATTAAGGCAGACTTCATCACTTGTGAAATTAAAAGCTACGTTTCCATTCACATGTTTTTATTGAAGTGTTAGTAGATATTGCACAATCATATGACTAAAATAGAGCTGACTAACAAACCGTTGTGTTATTGTAGCACATCGCTTAATGCTCTATATATATATATATATATATATATATATATATATATATATATATATATATATATATATATATATATATATATATATATAAAGCGTCTGCCAAATGCATAAGTGTAAATGTAAATGCATTTGTGGTTGTTAAAATAATATTAATAAAATACTTCATAAAAAATTCCAAAAAGGGTTATTGTTTGAAACAGCATGGCAATCTAAAAAACTTATTTATAAATAAATTACCTTATTTTAGGAAGTAATCAACTGAAATTTGACTAAACTACAGCAAGCAAACATATAAACAACAGCAACTATGCGAATTTAAATAACTTCATGTGGCTATACTCTGTATCCATATTGCAATAAAATGCATTATGCGTTTTAAGGATCTTTTAGTTAGCCTACTGTAGGCTGCATGTGTGATAGAGATGTTCAGTACCCTACATGTAGTCTATCACAGAATAGCAGTGCTTTTACATTGTGAATATCAATAATCTGCTCCGATAACTTGGTACGAATACAGAAGCACTTCGACTGCTTAGTGATTTTCGTCCAGGACATTTCCTTTACTACTTAACTGATCGCTCCCAAGAGTATGCTATATTACCTACAGTGTAATAAATAAGCATAACTTACATATATCGGACTAAAATAATAAATTCAGATCATATAGACGGATTGGTTAACAATGCATATCAAGTAGATATTTCCAAGTTTTATGTTAAATCTCTTCAAACGCGTCGTATGCTATTGTTATCGTTTTGAAAGCGCGTAATGTTATTTGATAAAACGTGAACACGAGGCATAGGGTCATGATGAGGATTGAGCTTAACCAGATTAAACATGGTTATCACGTCCTCGTGTGCAGTTGCAGTGAATCGCTCATCTTCGCATCTAAATAGCAAAAGTCTGCGTTAAACTAAACAGCCAAATGGATTAGACACATACTGTATTGAGTATAGGATCCGTATTGTTGTCTATTACAATGTGATATAAAGTGTTGGAACGCTCTGTCTGTCTGTATGTCTGTCTGAAGTAACGTTAACAGACCGCACTGCCGATGCTGTATCTGCTAATGATGTGTAATGTTTTATATAATGACAACAATGTTAAGATACTTCACTTTCGACAACTTGATTTGTTGGTTACTTGTAAACATGTCGCGCTCCGCTGTCACGATGTATTTAGTCGGACTGCAATGAAGGAAACTTTACTACTCACCTCTCTCGTGTTCTGTGCTATTCCAGTGTTCAAATAAAAACATAAATGAAGGCAAAATATAGTCCACAAACACGAAACTGAGGCGCAAATCATGGTGCAGTTAAAAGTTGACTAAACACTGTGCGCTTTTTCCAACGCGGCGTTCCCTTCCCATTGACGACGCTCGGGCACCAGCTCTGTGTGAATAAAACAGCCGTCTCTCACTCAAATAGCGTCGGCTGCTGAGGGGCGGGGCATGGTACATTCAGGGTGTCACTCATCTAGATTGACAGTGAGCGCGTCCATATGAAGAGCTCGAAGAGCACTCGGTGTGTAGGTGCGGACGAATCATACTGTAGCGAAGGCGGGGCTTTAGTTTTCTACTGAAACACAGAAGTGTGCATTAACAAACCTTCGGATTAAATGCTGTTTTTGCCTTGTCGGACAATGTAGGAAA
Organism: Misgurnus anguillicaudatus; assembly: GCF_027580225.2. Classification (NCBI taxonomy): domain Eukaryota; kingdom Metazoa; phylum Chordata; class Actinopteri; order Cypriniformes; family Cobitidae; genus Misgurnus; species Misgurnus anguillicaudatus. The sequence goes on from NC_073354.2 coordinate 19,119,512, forward strand.
AGACTGATGGACAAGTGTTGTAAGTCGTTTAAATGATTTTGTTGAAATTGTGCTTATTAAAATGTTGTTTTATTTTACATTGAAGTAGACTATGTAAATATTTTAGTTTGCAACGTATTCTACTCTACTCGTTACTGACAGTAAAAAAAAAAACTTTAAGAGAGACAGAGGGTGGTTTAAGAGAGAACTACTTGCTAAATTCAGAAGCCTCCTTTATCAAGATAAGACTTGAACCGTGGGTAGGGCACTCAAGCATGTCACGACATCCAAGGAAAACGTTTATATTTTTTCCCAAGTCATTGAAGAGTATTACATCATCATATAAGTGCATAAAGCTTTAGCAAACTTTGTATCGTGCCTGTCATGTCTGGCTGCTGTTTTGAAATAATAGTCTACTCATAACCTGCACTGTAATAAAGGTTGGTCGCATAGCCTTAAATGTCTGTACTTCATGTGGTAACATCTAAATTTAATACGTTATTAAAGAAATTATTATTATTAATAAGGATAAATAAGTTAGACTATTATTAAGTTTATTAAGTATTAAGGCCTGGTCAGAAATAACTTTTTTAAGTTTTCAGGGAATTCCCAAACTTTAAAATAAAAATGTTGTGACATATTACATAAAAGCAAGTAAAACAATGCAGTTTAGTTTATATTTATTCATTTATTTATTTATTTATTAAATTAAAATGCAAATATTTTAACTATTTGCTAAGTTGACTGTAGACTTTAAAAAGTTGATTTTTTGCTGTAAACATTTTTATTTGTTTCATATGTGTTTGTAAATTAATTATATGTGTATTACAAAGGAACAGACATTAAATTAAATATGACAAATTTAGAAAAAATGTAAACTTTTTGTTTTGCATTTTAATTTTGCATCACATTACAAATAGACAAGAATTGTTTGCAAGTACTATTTAATGTGCAAAACACAAAACTATAAATATATACAGTGTCTTTTGAGGAAAAAAGTTATTATAAAAATCATAAACCTGTGTCCACAGACTGAAGGGCAGGTGGTCTGTTGTGTAGATATAAAGACATAGAAACAGATAAGAGACGAATAAACATTGACTGCTGTGTTTTTAGAAGGTCACCTAATGAAAGGGAAGTACCCTGCTGGTTCTGGGCAATGGGTGTGGATGCATTGATTCATTATATGCATTTCTGCTAAAAAAAACCTTGCACTATGAAGATTGAACTGCTGGGGTTTTAAGCGGCGCCAAGGAATCGAGATAAACACAAAACACAATTAAAAAGTGTAAAGTTAATTTCCTGCTGCTCAGATGACTTGCCAAATCACTGATAAATGAAAGCATGAAAGGGACCTCATTACCCCCTGAACGTATAATGCATTTGTTACAGGTCACTTATGAATCTCCATTTCCTAGACCGAGTAAAACAACTGTAATTATGGCCCACAAATATTGATTAATAAACTCTGTACATCACAAATGGATGCAGGCAGACAAGGACTCATTTCAAGGTTTATTTACCTCTGTTTTCTTATTTTTTGTTTTTGTTGTTTGGCCTGTTTATTATGCAAATGATTTCTAATCCTCTTTACCCTCGATGCAGGCTCCTGTGTTGCATATTTCCATGTTGCTCATTATTAGCGTATTAAACTAGCTGCTAACCACTTTTACCTATTAATGTTTATGATGGATATTATTTAGTGACAAACATCTAAATTTAGCCACCTTTTTGATGGAAAAGTTGGATGAAAACGACAAAGATTCAGCAATTTTTGTTCATTTTCTGAGCCAAATTAGTCTCATGTAAACATGTATTAATTCACATCTGAATATTTATAACCAACAAAATGTTCATTAACATTCTCATTCAACTGAATCTCGAGTGACAGCATCAAGCTTTTCAGGTCCCCTTGCAGCTTTTCACAAACGAATTGTTGTTCAGTATATGCAAAATAGTTTCGTTTACTTTAGAAAAAGAAAATCCCCAAATCTTTATATTGAACCTCAGAATACACATTTAGCTACTATTAGGTGCTGGCACATTAAGTCCTCATCAGCTTAATGTTTCCATGGCATCAGTTAATTGAATTCTTTAGTCTGAATTGAGATTAGAATGTAGTAGTCATGTGGAGATGACCGTTTGTGCGAGCGAAGTTGTACCTGAGCTCCAAGCTGAGCCTTCACAAAGAGCTAATCATTTATGAGTATACTTCATTCTGAGTAGGTCTTTAGTGCGTCTTTCCTGGGTAGAAATATGGCCCTTCAGAGATAAAATTGAGAGGTATTGTAATTTCACCTAAACTCGTTTGAAATACAATTAAATGGGAACGGCTGAGCGTACTAGACAACTATAGCAATATTGTACAAATTAGCTGCATTCTTTGAAGCGGTGATCAGGCACAATGGGTTACACAAATGTTTATTAGGCACAAAGAAGGCAATAGTTGTACTACAAAAACAACCGCGAGCACAGTGACCCCAGATGCCAGACACTTTCTTCGCGTGCATAAGAAGACGGGCGCTTTATTTCTTTAATCCCTGTGGCGTCTACTTTCTATATTTTTCACAGTAGAAAGAGTGTTGTTTTTGGACTACATCTCTTTATAAGCAAACAATCACATGCTATTATACAAAGGTGATATTCCTTCAGAACTACATGGCTTTTCTTTATATATCCTCAGTCACTGTGAAGCAGCTACACAACTGAGCTGAAATGAATGGAGGGATAGGCCAAAAGTCCTTTTTAAATATCTCAGTTCACCCCGGCTCATTCATAATGAGAGTGGTACATCTTCAGAGCAGCATGCTGTCAGCCTGATCTCTCCATTCAGTCAGGGTGGAGCACTGTCGGCCTGTTTGAATTCTGTGAGGGCCTGGAGGGAAACCACCCAGAGATTTAATATCCAGCGGGACAGAAACCCTGGTGGACGGCTGGAGAGACATGGGCTTGGCGAGCGCTCGCGGGCAATTTTTATTCCTCTTTATAGTTTGGTAATACGGTGTCCCAACAGATCCAGGCGGGTGTTGGAATATTACTTCTAAGAATGTTGGAGGCTGAATAACGTTTGCATTTGAAACTTTCTGTTGGTGTAGTCACAGATGTGCAGTAGGCACAATGTGTGTAACAATGTTAAACAGTTAAGTAAAAAGTTATGGCTGAGAAAAAATATAAAAAAGCTAATATGAATTTGTCTAATCAGCTTGATCTACTGTATTAAGTTCACTGTAATCTTAAAATTATGACTAGTTTAACCCCTAATATTTTACATATGGGAAAGTATATAGTCACAAGTATGCACTCATGGGATATATATGGGATATGAAATTTGGCACAGCAAGTAACTAATATCTCAGTGTAAAGCAAATTGTAGGAATTTAATCATAACTCACTTTGCCCTTTTCAAATCAAACAATTAATGAAATTGAACATGTACATCAATTTCAAACTTCTATTGTGGCAGGTCATTCCCGAAGTGTTTGTCTGAGGGAAAGACAATGACACCTCATTTATGTGCTGTGAAAGCGTGCTGCAGTGATCTGTCAGTTCAGACAGCAGGGCTGTTTAACTTCACTAATTGTCAGCGTAACATGAAAAACAAAGCTCTTTTATCTGTAATTGAATTATGTACAGAGCATCAGTCGCCATGCAGTACAAATCATAGACAGAAGAGGGACTGCATGAATCTTGAGCTATGTGAGTCTGTCACCAGAGGCGGCAATAAACTCCATGCATTGATTGATCTGCATTCATTAAAGAAGAACTCAAGCCTGTTCATGTCTCTTATGTGACCATTATTATCGCTCAAACAAAACTGATTTAAGCTCTTAACCGCAGCTTGCACAAAATGTGGGTGAAATAAAACCTATACAGTTTTGAGAGGAGGGAGGTGTGGGTGTTGTTTACAATCAAAGCTTGTCAGGGTCTGCTTGACTTAAATACTTATTTGTACGTTGTCTGTATTTCTCAGACAATTTGTCTGCTTTCTCAGGTTATACTATCACATAAGCATAAGGTGTACAACTTTGTCTTAACAAACACCTGTATTGTAACATTTTGCAATATGGTTGGTTGGCCAAACATCTGCAATAAAGTTCGTTAACATTAAAGTGGACATATCATGAAAATCTGACTTTTTCCATGTTTAAGTGCTATAATTTGGGTCCCCAGTGCTTAGAAAATTTATAAAAGTTAGTTTTGGTAAACCATTCTCTGCAAGCATGTGAAAAAATAGGTAATTGAAATCTTCTAAAAAGGGGATAATACCGCATTAGTTCAGAGATCAGCTCATTTGCATTTAAAAGGACACGCCCAACATGGCACATTTTGCTCACACCTACAAAGTGGCAATTTAAAAGGAAAACACCACTGTTTTTCAATATTTTACTATGTTCTTACCTCAACAACAACAAAATGAATACATACCTATCTATTTTCATTGCGTTCACTTTTGTACAGCGCCTCGTGAAAGTGTTAGCATTTAGCCTAGCCCCATTCAATCCTATGGCTCCAAACAGGGAGAAGCCACCAAACACTTCCATGTTTTCCCTATTTAAACGATTAGTCCATTTTCTTTTAAAAAATCCAGATAATTTACTCACCCCTATTTATCCAAAATGTTGATGTCTTTCTTTGTTCAGTCGAGAAGAAATGAGGAAAACATTCCAGGATTTTTTCTCATTTTAATTGCAGTTTTAACAGAGTTTCAAAGAACTCAAACGATCCCAAACGAGGCATAAGGGTCTTATCTAGTAAACAATTGTCATTTTTGACGAGAAAAAAAACACACTTTTTAAACTACAACTTCTCGTCTATCAAGAGGTCACGGATGACAAATGCGAAGCTATACGCCCCAAAATGTTTAAAATGGTCCGCAAATGTGCGTTTCATATATGTAACACGTGACCTTTCCACGACATTACGCAATTACGTGAGGTTTCGCTGGCGCGTCACAGGACCAGAGATATACGAGAAGTTGTAGTTTAAAAGTGGATAGTTTTTATTTTTATTGTCAAAAATGACAATCGTATTGCTAGATAAGACCCTTATGCCTTGTTTTGTTTAGAGTCCTTTAAACTCCGTTGAAACTGCAATTTAAACTGTTAAGTGTTGGGGTCCATTAAAGTCCATTAAAATGAGAAAAATCCTGGAATGTTTTCCTCAAAAAACATAATTTCTTCTCGACTGAACAAAGAAAGACATGAACATTTTGAATGACATGATGGTAAGTAAATTATCTGGATTTTTTTTAAGAAAATGGACTAATCCTTTAAAGACTGAGTAGTTACACGAGTAAGTATGGTGGCACAAAAAAAAACTTTTGTTTGGAGCCATAATGAATGCTAACACATTCACAAAGCGCTGTACAAAGATTAAAAGTGCGCGCATTGGAAAAAGATAGGTATGTATTAATTCATCTAAGTTGAGGTAAGAACATACTGTAGTAAAATATTGAAAAACAGTGGTGTTTTCCTTTAACATGTTATAATAAATTGTATATGTGATATTTTGAGCTAAATCTTCACATAGGCACTCTGGGGACACTAAAAGGGGCGGTTTCCGGACAGGGATTAGACTAGTCCTAGACTAAAAAATGTTTAAGACCTGTCCAAACAGAAAACAACTTCAACTGACATATCTTAAAGTGCCCTTTGTTTTGCCTCAAAATGCACGCAGGTAATGTTTTTAGTAAGGCATGTTTGTTAAAACAAGTTATATTTCCTAATTAAACTAAGGCCTAGTCCTGGATTAAGCTAATCGCTGTCCGGGAAACCGCCAGTAAAGATTTATTTTATATCTTTGAAAGTCTTGTGAAATGTCCTATCATAAGCAAACAATGCAGTATACTTCTACAGCATTTATTCATCTTAGTTTATGTTTGTTTAAGCATTAACAAATACATTTTTAAAATAAAAAGTTGTAACTGTTAATAGGAGTTAAAGGTGTAACTATTAATGCACAATAAACTTAACTGTATTGGTATTAACTAGCATGAACAAAAATGTATCAAAGCTAAAAAAAACTATATTGCATGCTCAATGAGTGGGTTTACATGCACAGTCTTACGCCGATTATGCTTAATAAACTGATAACACGTGTGGTCATGTAAACGTGTAAAACGGTTTTCTTTAATCGGGAAAAGCCCTTAAACGGCGTAAGCAAAAACAGATCGACACAGGTAGTTTTTTTGCTCATTACCCCGATTTTGCGTGGCATGTAAACACCTTAACCGTCTTTCTCACGGTTTTGTCCATGTGCGCATGTCTCCGCGTGTGAAACATCAGACGCGGAAGTAAGTGCAAAGTAACGCATAAAAGTCTCTGCTCTACTAAAGCAGATGGCAGAGAAACTGCGAAAATAAAAACTGATGTTATATTTACAGGTTCTGGAGACACGAAAAGAGATAAAACAATATAGCTTAAGACAGATATGACGTCGGCTTTTTGATCGACTATTATGTACTATAGGCAATGACATACCTGCAAGAAGCCTGACAAATCTCCAAATCCCATGTAAACGCAGTTGTCTGCATAGCCGGTTTATTGATTTGCATGTAAACGCATAAAAACAGTTTTATAATAAGCAGTTTTTGATATCCACTTATTATATGCATGTAAACGTACTCGTTGGTTCAAATGCATTTACTGATGTTAGCATGCAATATTGTAAAATCAGATTCTTTTTTGGGAAGCTAACATAGAGTTTTATTTCTATGGAATACACATACGGAAAGAATAAGCTTTGTAACTCGCTTTGGATAAAAGCTTCTGCATAAATTAAAATGCATTTCGTGATTTTATAATTCCACTTGGACCACACATGATTATCGTGTCAACAACATGACTATCTATATTTCCCTTTGTGCCATTTGCCTGGTTATATGGACTACAGGGACACTTGTGTAGTTGTACACTGATTTTGAAGTTGACAGATGAAGACATCCAGATGGCCACTAGGAGTTAGTCACACTGGCGTGATACACTAGTGCACTATGTAGGACTAAGGAGGTTTATGGCCATTTTGTAATGTCTGCTTTGGCCTGAATTAAAAAGGGTCTTAGAAACAGGTCCCTGTCAGTCCACAAGCTTAGCGTGCAATGTTACCGTACGTTACAACTTAGGCCCAGGATAAACAGACAAATCACATTTTGCATTGCAAGTGTGGGGGAGTCTGACACGCACATCTGGAGATGAATAGTTTTTAAGCTCATGTGAAAACACGTCAGTGAGGCTTTCAAAATCACAAGCAGAAATCTGGACTTTCATCAAGGTGATTTACAAAAAAACTTTTTTCTCCCTCTCATTTGACATGGCTCGCTCCCTTTAGGATCAATGGAAATGAAAGAGATGAATGGAAAGTAAAATTGCCTGATTTACAGTTGATCAGATATGGGACCTCATTCACATGTATAGTTCCTAATAGATCTATGCAAATTCCTTAAAGGTATATCTAGCACTGAATGCTCCAGGGACAATTTAACTGCCAAAAGGAAATGAATAATATAAAAAAGAATTTATACAGCACTTTAAAATCATGAGAGTTGTATGGAGAAGGTCGGTGCCATTGAAGGCACTGCCACTGAAACAGTTGTTAGACAATTTTACAGAGATAAAAATGAATCAGCATTGCCTGATACCCAAGTCCCTTTAGGGAAGTTGCACCAGTAGGCAGCCACTTGTGCCATGTTTGCAACACCTCGGGCGGTTATTTAAGTCATGCAAGACAGAAGTCTTATCTACTTGAGTTGGAAAAGACAGATATCTCTAATTTCATGGACTAAAATCGCAGTTAAAATATTTCCAACTTACAATTAAACCTGACATCAACCATACCTTAACTTTTCTTAAGCTTCATTTTTTTTTTTAGGTTTTTAACAAATTCATTTTCATTTGTTTTCTCCAGTTGTTTTGTATTTAAACCTTGCTATATAAATAAACTTGTATTGTATTGTATAAATTGCACTAAAAACATAATTTTATGGTCATTTCTACTGTGCATGTTCAAAGGTTGGTCAGCGCCTCACTCTGTACAGAGCCCCTCCCCCAGATAATTATCAGTCTTTATTGATTGATTATTGTTAAGGCGGGACTTTGGTTTCCAGAACGGCCATATTGAGTGCTGCATTGTCCCCTATTTATAGTAAAAAGAGTGTTCAATCTTGATATATCCAGTATTTTTGCTGGTACTACATTGGAGGAACTAGAATTTAAAAATCGGGTGGCCAAGGCTACTCTATAGGTGGTCCATAATCCATGAACGAAACCTATGTGTAACCCTGTATAATAAAAATATGAATAAATCTATGATTGCTGATTACTTTACACTACCCCACATTAAATAAATATCATTATTCTGCACTGCATGCATTACTAACACAGATGTAAACATAATGTAAGGCACACTTTATGAGCCTACGTTGAATTCATTATGTAAAATTTGCAAGGTACATTAATATTCTCTTAATATTTGTTTTTAACAATGCGCTGCCGCATGTGAAAGTAAACACGCAGATTATTTGGAAGGGAATTATTGGAGGAAGTGAAAGTAGTGCATTAAATTTGGGGTGGTTGGGTCGTTGTCCTGTTGCATCACCCACCTTCTACACAGTTTCAGCTGACGTACAGACATTCTCACATTATCCTGAAGAATTGTCTGATATACTTGGGAATTTATCTTCCCCTCAATGATTGCAAGATGGCCAGGCCCTGATGCAGCAAAGCAGGCCCAAATCATGGTCTCCTCCACCGTACTGTACTTTACAGATAGGATGATGTTTTCATGATGACATGCCATGCCCTTTCTACTCCAGATGTAGCGCTGTGTGTTTTTTCCAAATATTTCAATCTTAGTTTCATCAGTCCACAAAAATGTTGCCAATACCACTGTGGAGTGTCAATGTGCTTTTTTGCAAACTTCAGGCATGCAGCAATGTTCTTTTTAGTAAGCATTGGCTTCCTTCACAGAGTCCTGCCGTGGATACGCTTCTTGTTCAGTGTTTTTTGATTGTAGACTCATGAACAGAGATGTTAGCAAGTTCTAATGATGCCTTGAAATCTTTGGCTGTCATTTGGGGTTGTTTCTTTACCTCATTGATTAGTCTTCGTTATGCTCTTTCCTCTTAAATTTAGGGTGGCACCCAGGATGGCCAGTTGGATGTGAGGGGGGTCCAGTGCCACCCCAGACACCCCTCTGGCTAAAACACTGCTTAAAAGTACTGCATTATAATTGTTATTCGTTTAAAATAATAATCAAATAGTTACATAAACTTTTTTAAAGTTGGGGTATAACCAAGTGAGAAAATTTCTATAACAAATTTCAGTTCAGGTTTTAAGTTGAGACTACACTTATTGCTAGCTCACTGACTAATGAATAAGCTATAATTTGTAAGTCACTTCGAATAAAAGTATCTGAATGAATAAATGTAAATGTAAGATAAAATATTTGAAAATAATTGTTATAATGCACTATTTTCCTATTTATACCACGGGCCTGTTAAAAGCTTTATTCTGATTGGCTGAGAAATGTTCTATGGGTGTTGATTATTTTTCTGTAAAATGCACACCTAACCTTTTAAATGTCTAAAAAAATAGGCACCAGAGCAATGTTTGTGATAACCGTTGTATAAGAGGAATAATTGACTTCGGTCCTTTCAATTATTTGAAAATAATGCACACCCGTGGTGTAACCCTTGGGTGTGCATTATTTTCTTATAATTCAATGGCCCGTCGTCAATTATTCCTTACATATATCATTTCATATATGATAAGGTGATACATTTATCCGTGGGCATCGAAAGCAAAAAAATATGGGTGGGTCAAAAACATTTACTGGAGTAGACAACATTTTCTTGCATTTTGGTGCCTTTTAAAGGTTCTCTAAGCGAATCTGTGTGACATTTGATCAGCGGACAGGCAGCAAGCAGATAGTGAGGAGATGTTTGCTGTATGTAACAAAAAAAAGTATGGTCTAAAAAGCGTGAATTCGCTTAGAGCACCTTTAATTAAACAAATTCTTTGTTTACCTTGAGTCACTGCCCTTGCTGAAGTGCAGTTGGCAAAAGTATTAAAAACACGAAATGGAGTTTAGATAAATCTGTTAAATGCTAAATTCGAGAAAAAGTTAGTGGGTCCAAAATCATTGGCCTTAAAAAGTGGGTGGGTCTTGTCCTACCCACATATTAAGGTTCAGACACCCATGCATTTATCCACTTAATCAACCAGGTGTTTTTTTTTTTTTTTTGAGGGAACCTCTTTTTTTCTGTATGATTTTGTTAAACAGTTTCTGAATAGCTTTTGTGAACACCGCACTTACAGTATGTGGCACAGAGTGGGGTCACCAGTGCCTATTTCTACACAGTAGTGTGTTTGGAATATGCCTAAGAAAATGAGCTGCCGGCTAACTCGGATGTGACTCTGGAGTCTTCCTGTCAGCATCAGTATGTTATACCATGCTGTGATGGAAAGAATGAGGTGCAGAGAAGAGCAAACAGTGAAGGCAACTTGTGAGGTGACAGGAGGAACAAAAACTAGGGAAAAAATAAAGAAGAGTTAAACAGCATTTCATTTAAAAATGAGAGCGAGCGGGGGGTAGGAAGGTGGGGGGATAAAATTGAAGAAGAGAAGGACAGAAAGAAAAAGAAGGGCACAAATGAAAGAGAGTCAGGCAACAGTCAGCGCTTTCACCACCCTACAAAGAATTAACTGAATCAAAAGATGAAACAAGGCAGAGGAACTGGGCTATACGTCCTCCAATCCCCTTAAAGCTTACATAATCCCTCTTTTCATTCCCTCAAGGAAATTTTACCTGTGTTTAAAGTCAAAAGTCCATGTGGGTTCTTTAATGATGACGATGTCTTCAAACTTTGCAGGCATCTCATTATTTGTGTTCATGCTATCAGCAAGAGTGAAAGAAGTTCACCTCCCCTCTCCCTTGACTTTCACTCATGTGTTCATATTATTAATCCAAGAAGCTATAAAAACACTTTTAGGAATGGTATGAGGAAAAACCTCAGTGGGTTCCTTAACTGATATCTTATGTTTATGATTCCTCTGTAGGCTTAGTACAATGTATGATTGTTTTGTTCATTTGTTTCCCAAGGTCAAACAAGAAGCTCAGTATAGAGCAAACCTCACACAAGAAAGGATTATGGGTCAGGCCAGTAAGTCCGATGACTAGAAGCCTCAACTAAAAAGAAACCAAGAAATAAGATTATTTATTATATACAGTGACAAGAAAACGTATGTGAACCTTTTGGAATTTCATGGTTTTCTGAATATATTTGTCATACAATGTTATCTGATCTAAGTCAAGGGTATGGACAAACATAATGTGTCCAAAAATAATAACAAAAACATTCTGATCTTTCATGTCTTTATTGATCACACTCATTCAACATTTAAAATGGCTGTGGAAAAGTAAGTGAACCCTTAGAACTAATGACTGAGGCAAAAATAACTTTAACCAGGCACATCCTGTAGCTTAGCTGTGGATCAGACCTCAACATTGTTAAGGAGGAATTTTAGTCCATTGTTCCTTGCAGAACTGCTTTATCTCTGTCATATCCTTTTACGTCTCATGCGTATGGCACTCTTCAAATCAATCCATAGCATCTTTATTGGGTTGAGGTCTGAGCTCTGACTTGGCCACTCCAAAAGGCAGATTTTGTTTTTCTCAAGCCATTCTGTTGTGCACTTGCTTCTGTGTTTTGGGTCATTGTCCTGTTGCATCACCCACCTTCTACACAGTTTTATCTGGCATACAGACATTCTCACATTATCCTGAAAAATTGTCTTATATACTTGGGAATTCATCTTCCCCTCAGTAATTGCAGGTTGGCCAGGCCCTGATGCAGCAAAGCAGGCCCAAATCAAGATGTCTCCACCACCATACTTTACAGATGGGATGATGTTTTCATGATGATACGCCGTGCCCTTTCTATGCCAGATGTATTTCAATTCAATCTTAGTTTCCACAAAACATTTTGCCAATACCACTGTGGAGTGTCAATGTGCTCTTTTGCAAACTTCATACCCTGCTTGTTCAGTGTTTTATGTATTGTAGACTCGTGAACAGAGATGTTAGCAAGTTCCAATGATCCCTTCAAATTTCTGGCTGTCATTCTGGGTTGTTTCTTTACCTCATTGATTAGTCTTCGTTGTGCTCTTGGTGTCATTTTGACTGGGCGCCCACTTCTTGGTAGAAGCAACTCCATTTGAAGGTGAATTTCTAAAGTCTTTGAAATAACTTTGTAACCCTTTCCAGCTTTATGTAAAGCAACAATTCTTGATCATATCTCCTCTGAAAGCTCTTTTTGGGAAACCATGGCTCACATAAGCGTGTTCTTCTTGTGCAGAGCAAACTCCAAAAGTTTAAGGGGTTTTTATCAGTCAAAGTAGCTGTAGTCCACACCTCCGAACGTATTATCATATTGACACCAGGTGTGCTAAAACCTGACTCCAATTAGCTTTTTTGAGGTCAGATAAGTTTTTTGAATTTTTTTTGGTTGTTCTCAGTACAAGACATGAAAGATCAGAATATTTTGTTATTTTTTTTAGACACATTGTTTGTCAATAACCTTGACTTAGATGAAGATCAGATCACATTTTATGACAAATTTAATCTGAAAACTATGAAATTACAAAAGGTTGCCACTGTAGATTTGTTTTTAAATGATCTTTTATTATAAATTACCTTTCTACCTACAAAGTGCATATTTGTACCTTCTAAGGCACATAATGGTACCTCAAAACTGGACATTGCTACATCAAAGGTACATATATATACCTAAATGGTACACATTTAAAAAAAATGTAAAGAGTGCCATCCAAGTGATAGCTCTTCCCTACTGGAAAATCCAGCTAAGACCAGCATAAGCTGGTAGCTGGTTTTAGCTGGTTTAAGGTGACAGTAGCTGGTTTAAGCTGGTGGGTCAGCTGGTCTTCCAGCTAAGTCCAGCTAGACCAGCTTAAAAGGTGACCAAAACACATCTAGATCAGCTTGCTAAACCAGCAGTACCAGCTAAAATCAAGCTGGGAGACTAGCTAAAACCAGCTCACCAGCTTATCGCTGGATTTTTCAGCAGGCTTGTACTTTTTGTCTGACATGTATAATAAAAAATTAAAAGGAATGACATTTTATAATTTATTGGAATTGTAAAACTATGTTGTTTTTTGTTACAATTCTATCCCTGTCAAAATTAATAACTTATACACAGCCATTCATATCTATTTACAGAGCTAAACATGTGCTTTTTATAGACATACTGCTGACCATTGTATTTAACTTGTGTTAAATGCTCTACAAGCACTAGTTAACACTGCACATATGAAAGTGAATGAAGATACAACAAAGCAATTTATTTGTAATAGACCCCTATGAACATAAAGCCCATATGAATATGCAGGAAGGCTCTGCAACTTGGATTGCTGAAAACCAATTGCATATTGTTTGCCTTCATCACAACAGATGCTTTGGTGGATATCATGTGTGTGTGTTCAATGGCATTCCCTAAAGTGAACTCATTCGAGCCTGTGTTTCGTGTCATTAGCCTCCTGATTGAACAATAATTGCTGAAGGTTTCTGGATCACTATTGGTGGTGCTCTTGTAAAATTAAAAATCAATATACTCCATATTTGCCGTACGCCTCAAGGACAAATTCACACCTATTTTTTCCCACTCCGTTTGATAATGGCAGCTGGTGTTATTACACGATTTGAAGTTATTACGCTCACACAAAATAAATTTAGCTAATAATTGTAGTCATAAAGTGAAACTTATTGAGCTGGTTCGTAAAGTCACGGGGGAGATTACACAAAGCCTTTAATGTCTTAGCATGCAGCATATTTGCAAAAACACAAATTAACATTAATTCCAAGGGAGTGATGTTTTGCTAACACGCACATGCAGATTGTAGCATAGTGATGTGATGCAACACCGGCTGGTGGGTCACGGATCAGCAAATTGACTACCGTCAGCATTTAAGGTCTGCCTCTGGCAGCTGGGGTAACACTGAAATTATACACCTATCAGCTAGCCATCCTTCACATTCAAACAGGGCCACCTTCTACCATTTCACAGCATGGAAAACCCACACAGACTGTTTTCTCTCGCTCATGGCTGGATGATTAATAAGTTGGCTGAGTAATGTTAGACTGTTGCTACATTTGGTCCATGCCCGGCTGCTGTACCTGGGCAGGATGCTTGTCTGAATGGTAAGCTAAGCACCTTCTTATTTTTGGCAGACGGGCAAAATTTGCTCAATGGTGAACAGCTGCACTGTGTTAAGCATCCGAAAAACATCACTGGAAGCATGAATTAATGCAAATAAGCCTCTGTGACAATATTTAATTCATTTCAATATTCAATTAAGTTCATTTTATGGCATCCTTCAGTATTTTTAATAAAACAAAGTGCATCAAGTTATAATGGTTATAAATGTGATTTGTCTGCCTAAGCTAATACACAATATAAGAAGTAATTAAAAGTTTAGTAAGTTTTTGTCTAGGTTGCCCTGGCTGATATGGCAGTGTTAAATATGCATTGACCTTAGCATCATACAGTAAATGCAGCATCACGGCACATAAAAACACAGACTGGGTCACATATTTAAAGCGGGCATATCATGAAAATCTGACGTTTTGCATGTTTAAGTGCTATAATTGAGTCCCCAGTGCTTCTATCATCCTAGAATATGTGTAAAAGAACAACCCAATATCTATAGTTTTGGTAAACCATTCTCTGAAAGCATGTGAAAAAATAGGTGATTGAAATTGGGCTCTCGTTGTGATGTCAGAAGGGGATAACACTGCCACTTGATCTGCACTATTCAACCACGGCACTGCCATTTAGTGCAGAGATCAGCTCATTTGCATTTAAAAGGGCACACCCAAAAATGGCACATTTTTCCTCACACCTACAAAGAGGCAATTTTAATAAAGTATCTATATGGTATTTTGAGCTAAAACTTCACATACATACTCTGGGGACACATCTTAAAAAAGTCTTGTGAAATGTCCCCTTTAAGAAGACTTATATTCGCATTTAAGCTGCTAAACACTACCTTCATCAAAAACGAGACAATGATATTAAGCGAATGCTCATGGCACGTATTATATGTTCATCCGTTAGGCCTACCTTTGCTTGAAATCTGTTTAATCCCAGAAAACTTGGCTGCCTCCAAAATCTCTCATTCCAAAGCAGTAAGGCATCAAGGCATGTCCGAATCCAATGTTTGGTTTACTTCCTGACTCCCGAGATACCTTTATCGTCTTGTCCCGCAATTCAATGCGTGTGGGTGCACAAAGAATGTGATTAGTTGAGCCTGGTCGAGTTCGAGAAAAAAAATGGCTGTGATTTGTTCAGCGGATTTATTGCATTCTGCAGAGAGTCTGCAGATTCTGGAGTACTGGTGTTTATCGACCCTTTTACAGCCCACGTGATCAAATAGCCTGCACGCGCATTTTGGCAACGGGGGTGGTGTTGTTCCCCAGTTGTTCAAATATGTTAGCAACTTCCCAGCATCAAAACGTCTGGTTGTTGCGTTTGGTTCAATATACTAATATACGTATATATGAAGATTTTGGTCCCAAAATGCGATAAACGCCATTTAAAAAAAATGAGTTACTGCCAAAATCAGTATTATATCAGGTCATTATTTAAAAGTAAATTCTTATTTTACACGAAATCCAATATCCGCCGTGTTATTCTGTCATCTTTTCTCCCTTTTTTCCCAAAAACGCAATAAACGCCAGTCCTCCTTCTCTGCAGAATGCAATACATCCGCTCCACAAATTACACCGCACCATTCCACACTTTGTAAATAAACAATGGTGGCACGTTGACTACAAGGAATCCTAGTTTTCCTCATCTACTTTGTATTTCGTGATTAACAAACAAACAAAAACAAAATAATACTTTAATGACATTGATAAACCTGTGGTGGTTTTCTGTGACGGGAAAGAAACGTTAAGTCATCAACATCTAATAATTTACACGAGAGGCACCTGGGAGCCGATTGCTTGTTTTGGTTAATGCCATTAATGTTTATTTTTTAATCAGTGTATACCACTGTTCAACTAAATGAATATAACATGGCAAAGATGAATGCACATTTATATATTGATTTAATAGATTTATAGCATTTTGGAAAAAAAACTTGGAAAAAAATAAATCATTTTTATAATAAATCTATGAAAATCAAGTTATGGATTTGAATTTTTAATATTATTATAATCTAAAGATGCTATGTGAAAGTTTAACAGAAAATAGTAGTTTTAATCTTGTCACTTAAAAAACACGTTTTTACCCAAATTAGTCAAAATGGATTAATTGCGTTTTGGAACCAAACTCTTCATATGTTTCTGGCCACTTTATATTTGGCCATCTGTTAACGTCTTCTATCCATTATAGTACATGGATGTGGTGGCTGTGTTGAAAAAGTTAAGAAAGTTAACTTTTTAAAATAACTTTCTCTGTCTCTGTTGCTTCACTGCTTACTCTTGCCGTACTTCCGTTGCCAATATGCGCGTGCATGCGTTGCCACGTCATCATTGTGTACAAACAGTAAAAGGGTCTATTGCGTTTTGGGAAAATAGAGAGAAAAGATGACAGAATAACATGGCGGATATTGGATTTTGCGTAAAATTAAGAATTTACTTTTTAATACTGATCTGATACAATATTGATTTTTTAAAAATGGCGTTTATTGTGTTTTGGATCCAAACTCTTCATTTTAACTTTTTACACCTTTTGATCTTTTTATTGCATTTCTAGAGAGAAATTAGAATTGCTGTTTTCAAATATGAGATTAGTTATCACGAAGGCACTCTCTGTTTATATTTCAAACAGAATTCCATTACACTGCCTATGAAGGCTGTCCTAATGCATTTCCTGAAGCTGCCTTCATGGCACAGAAGTCATTGCCTCGTGAGCCGACAAGGCAACAAATCATCTGCCTTGGGTTTCGGATGCAGCTTTTGTGTCCTATGTGAGTACTTGGACCTGAATACATCCCCAATCTGTCAGTGACGTGGATCACAGTGCCACCAAATATGTGGTTCAGTTTCTAAATTTTTCCATGTCAGGTCAGACACACTTAGAGGGTTTTGCACTCTGAACTCCTCTTATCAAGGTTATTTTTCACACAATGCAAATACTTTTTTTTAAATGTTTTTTTATTAGAGTTAGCCACACTAATTTACAGTTAAACAAAAATATGTATTCTTTTAGAAGTCCCTTACAGTCCCTTTCCAAGAAGACAATACATTTGATTAAATATTTTCAGTGAGGGTCAATTAAAATAAGAATGCTACCACAATTTAAAAAAGTTAATTGGGCAAAAACATGGTTTCTTATTTTCAATTGGCTCAACCTTTTATTTCCCATTGGGCTAATGTTTACAGATCGTTGCCACAATTGATAAAACTCCATTCACAGAATATCTATTGGCCCAAGTGAAAATTTCAATGTTACCAGTCACTAGAAATTTTTTAGTTAGGGAGGCACATTTTTTTTTACAGTGTATTATTTATAAAATTGTTTTGCCAGATATGCCTATATCCTTTTTTACATTACAATGTTTATTCAGGTTCCATCTACATTATATGTTTCCCATTATTTTTCAGTTTAAATTCAATATGAGTGTTTTTATTATGTACATAGTGCTTATCAGTATTTTTTTAAAGTACAAAGCAGATTCAAGTAGGTTGGTTAAGTTTGTATTTAATTATTAACTGTAAAATAAACAGACATCAGTATACCATTCTGTAATGCCGGAGATGTTGTCAACACCGTGACTTTCTGGCAAGCACAGCTGCAAGATTTTTGCAGATTTCCATTTCAAAAGCACCGCCTACAACAATTATTGAGTTTTTCCTGCACAATATATTCAGCAGGAGTGTGTGTGCTAACTGCTTTTCAATGACATGGCCGTACTGCATTATGTTAAATTAGAAAAACTTCAATAGTTTCTGTCATTCCAACTAGTTACATCTTAACAGTGTTTGGTATGATGATTCACAAAAGATGCTGTATGCTGCACAGTTAAATTATTAATAGGATTTTTTTGCACTTGCAGCAATGCAGGCAAACATTGTCTATTTACATAGCAGAGAGAAAGAAAACGAGCGAGAGCTGCAGGTGATTTACTGGCACACATTGGTCAGCAACACTATTAATATACAACCATAGGTTTCTGAAGTTCAGCTGGTAGTGTGTTGAACTAGCAATGACAAGGTCATGGGTGCATTCCTCAGGGAATGCATGTAGTGATATAAAGCTACATTTGAAATGCAATGCTATGGATAACGTGTCAGCAAAATGTAAATAATGTTTTTTACATAGGCAGGATGACAAAACAAGTTTTAAATTGCACAAATTTTCAAAGCTTGGCCTTGGGTGGGATACTGTTCTAAAAGCAAGTTTTTGTGTTACGTGACAAGGAACATATTTTAGAAATGTGTCAGTGGTGACAAATAAAGCAAAGTTATCTTCTAAACCTTGAAAATGAAACCGACTTATAGGATTTTGGTTCCGACCATAAGTGCTCTGAAACGTGGATTTAATTGAAGAATCATAGCCAACACAATCATATCAGATAATTAAATCAAGAAACAATTGTGCTTTATGTCTTCTTAAAATGTAAGATTTAACATGTGAAATCTGAAACCGCCACTCAAGAAGACAAAAAGTGGCAGAAAAATCGCTTTTAATTCCTGCAAAGCAGATAGTTTAGCATCAGAGGATCAGAGAACTCACCGGTTTGGAGGGTGAGATTAGCAATTTTTCTCATTCTGAAAGCTCTTCGCTATACCTATAGCTGCATGTAACAAAGGCACGCCAAGTTTGCACTTTGCCTCTGAATAGGTATAAAACCTTTTTTCTTTTGCTATTAAATTGAAATCCAGTTCCCCTGACATAACAGATATGGCATCTGAAAACTTAATAAGCCATTTTCACAGCTCATCAGGCGTTCCCCTTCCACGAGCTTCATCCTGGCTCCGTGGACACCGTAAGCCTCTGAGGGCAGTAGGATAATGTACTTTCTGTCAGATTTTGACACTTGATTGACACTCTTAGACAGGTATTAGGCCTCATTCACCCTCCTTCCCCCATACATCCCTGAGTTAATATCTCTAGATAGCTGTGAGAAAAAATGGGTGAAAATAGATTTGTTTGGATGAGTGTTTACTCCCCTGGATGCTTAAGAAACAAAGCCCCTATACAACGTCCTATCAAAGCTGAATCTATAAGCGTGTGATGCTTATAATAGCATTCTGTGGAATAGCTCACATTACGCTTACTTGTACATTATGGATAAAAGATTTTAAAGGTCCCGTTCTTTCTGTGTTTTTGAAGCTTTGATTGTGTTTACAGTGCGCAATTTAACATGTCTTCATGTTTCATGTGTAAAAAGCGCTGTATTTTTCACACAATTTAATTATCTGTGTAGCGCTGTTTTCACTGTCCTAAAAACGGGCTGATGTCTTTTTTGTTCTGTGAAGTCCCTCCTTCAGAAATACGTAACAAGTTCTGATTTTGTAGTTTGTTTAGTGTGTTGTGATTCGATAGCAGCTTAGCTTGCTGTTAGCTTAGCTGGTGACTGACGTATTCCTGTGGGCGGAGTTTAGTCAAAAAACTGTTCTACTGATGTCATTAAAGCAGGAAGTGGAGGGCAGTAGTCCAAACCAGCCATTCGCTGTAGGCTTTGAAAGAGGACTTCTGTTAAAGAAAATATATCGCCTGGCAGTGAACTTTGAGCTTTATTATTTTACAGGTATTATTTATGCTATTATAGAAAGTTTTATCGGGCGCACGTGCGGTGACGCATCTGGTCTGAACTTTACTTCCGGTTTCTGTTTGTTTAATGGTCTGACTAGTTGCTGAAACTGAAATCTTAAACAAATACCTCATTAAAAATAACAAAAATGTTTTGGGTTCCTATGTAATCTACGTGTTATTTATTTTTTTGCTATATAAATAAATTACTTTAAAAGAACTTTGTTGTTATTTATTCTTCGTGGAGTTAACCGGAAGTTACGTGAGGACCACGAAAGCCGCTTGTTTATGTTGTTACTGCTGAAACCGTCTATAGCAACATTACACACTAACTAAAGTTAAAAAAAATAGGATCAGGAAGAACGGGACTTTTAAAATATGAAAATATCTTACATGTTATGTGTCAACTTTACTTTGCTTCCAAAATACTTTGCAAAATAAAACAAAACATTCTGGTTTTACATTCTTTTCAGATTTCTGATTTATCGTTTCTCATCTTTCAGATCCTGATAACCATCTCTTTCAGTGTTCATTGTATTTGCTCATAAAAACCAAAGCAACACTGGTTAAAAGGGCACATCCCATGTTTGTCATGTTTACCCATGATGTATTGCTGTCACATACCAGCATACCATTCTATATTTTTCTTGGAGTTTACTCGCCAACTGTAAGGTTGTACGACAACGCACGGATCACGGGTTGAGAACACACGCGCTTGATCAGTCTAAATAGACACCACTTTAACATAATATCATCACCACAGTCATTGTTGTCAGTTCTGGAGTTTAAGATCACATCAGATATATGATGATAGATTGCAGAGAAGGTGCTTTGAGAAAATACAATTGGATGTGTGAAAAGAGACGGGCTAGTGCATGGAATGTGTGGCATGTGACTCAATAAAGAGCATATATATATAAAGAGCAACGTATAGATCACTTGTTAAAAGCATTTAAATCCTATTGGAATAAGGTCCAACCAAAACACACTACATTGTCAGAAAAAATAAGGAACAAAGCTGTACCTTTTCTGTCAATGGGGTGGTACCCTCAAAGGTTAATTTTGTACCTTTACAAGTATACAAAACACAGGTTTTACCTTTTTGGGTACATTACTGGACTTATTGTGTACCTTATGTTTTGTACCCCTAACATTGGTCCTAAAGGTACAAAATAGGTCCTGTGTATTTTTTTGTTCCCCAAAAGGTACAGCATTTAAATCTGTTGTACATAGGTACAAAATAAAACTTTAAGGGTATCACCCCAGTGACAGAAAAGGTACAGGTACTTCTTTTCTGACAGTGTACAAGGAATTTTGTAATGTTTTAATGACAATTAACTGATGGTTCACAATGGTATTTGTGATAGAAACCATTAATTTAGGGTTTTTCAGGCTGTAACCAAATAGAAGTCTATACAGAGAAATGTAAAGACACATTGCACATACAATCACACTCCCTTGTCTTCATTACAGACCACTGGAGTCAAGGTCTCAATAATTCATTGAATATGAGAGTTTTCACTGATTTATCATTTCTGCTTTGCTCATTATGCACCCATCTATTGACGCTTCATTAGTCGCTTGCCCTGGAAACCCCAAAGAATGTGGCTGTAGCATAACTGTAAACAATAAATAATATGCAGCCGTCCTGGAAAGTATGATAATTTAGTCTTGGCAGAGAGTGCTGTCCTGTTGGAAAGTAGCCACGGTCTCTCAGGTTGTGTGGACGGTGCAGGAGCTGATAAGGTTTAAAAAATAAGGAGGAAGACATTTAGCAGGTAATCCATCCAGAATTGGCCTGTAAATTTTATTTTACTTCATCAGTGGAATGCATCTTACAGACCTGCTCTGCTCCCTAAAGCCTCAACAGGCCAGCAGTAGCCATACAGGACTTAGGCTGTATATAACAACGTCACACCTGTGATTTTGTACTGTAAGAGCCCTGCTGCTGAGGAAGCCAAAAGAAAACTGCAAAAACAGAACTTTTTTTGCCAACTGACCCAGCAGGTAGAAATCACTATGGTACTTTGTTTCCTTCAAAGGTCCACATCTGTATCCAAACCCCTGGGTTCCTTGAGCTCCAACTGTACCCAGGTTAATACTTTATTTTCAAACTTTTCATTCAAACATTTTTCATCTTATTTTCAAGTATAGAATGGAAGCAGTTATTTTCATTCGTCTCATATATCTGTGGGTTTTGAAATCTGCAAATTTGAAAATTACTATTCCTTTTCCCCCAGTATTCCTTCATTTTCCTCTGTACTCTCCCCATAGGTTAATGTTTCTTTCTAATGTCCCAGACCATATATTGAACTTCTATTTAGTTTATTATAAACTATAAACTTCTATAGAGTATATTATTTTAATATAAAATATATTGAGTAAATTATACTGGATCCCACATCAATTCGGCTGGAATAAAGTGCCGCAGGGATGACATATTATTGTAGGAAAACCCAGAAGTGAGTTAGCATTTTAGCACTTCCTGTTCCATCGTCCTAAAATCAATGTTTTTTAAAAGGGATTTTGGTTAAACTCTAATTTTGGGTTAGCATAAGCCAAAGATATTTTCACATTTTATTCTATGACATAAACCACACCAGTAATACCCTCTCTCTTGACTTTTTAAAGCTTTAATGTGTCTTTAAAAGAGTAATTGCTACATGGGACTACAGACTTTGTCTGAGACTTAAAATGTCATCATGCATGAAGATCTCAAAAACAACACAACTATGGAAATAATTTCTAACAACATTCATCCTCAGAGTATTTGCTCTTTAGGAAATGATTTAAATGTATTTTATAATGTTTGAAAGAGCTGTCCAAAGCTTGATGGTCATGACATTGATGTTGACTGACCATAGTATAGTTCGCTTGTATCCTGAGGTTAGCTGTAAAGAGCAACTATGGCCCGATTTACAATTTTATCTTTTCTTTGGTGTGTAAGTGTGTATTAGTATGTTAACGATATGCAAATGGTACAAACCCCAAAGTTAACAGTGACACAAGTTAAAACTCTTTGCTTGGACTACAACAAACACACGGATTGTAGGCAACAGTTTACTTCCTGGGATTGGTGATGTAGACAAGACCGACATTATCATAATTCCTCCCGCTTAGACTCACAGCCTGTAAATTAATTCCTGTCCACATTGCATTGTGAGCGAATCTTTTCAACATGATAAGAAGCGTCATATTTCTGGCTGACATCAGAAGTATTCAGATCAAACTCAACGTACAGATTAGCTGACCAATCAGGGACACAGCGCTTTTCAGATCGATGAGCATTGTACAAAATCAGAGCGTTTGAGGAAGGCAGGATATTTGGGGCTATAAATGTATGATATGTGGAAAATAATGTGTTTTTAGACTTCAAAATTCATAAAAGTTGTATTCTTCTGCGAAGATTAACTTGTTGGTCAAAATGTGTGTCATAAACTTTTGTCAAACACAGAGGATATTTTTGGGATGATCAAAGGTATATGGGAAAAATGAATGGGCTTTTAATCAGGGGAAACAACTTCCGCTAACTTCTAGGTTGGCCTACAAAAATACATCATCCCTGCGGCACTCTATTGCTGGACTTCTGGGCACTACAAATATTTCCACCTCTTATCTACCACCCACCTTAAGTTGTGATTTAGATTACGTTGCAACTGCGAGTCCCGCTGTTGATCTGTCAATCTAAACTCAAATATGTGTGTTTACTGGTAGAGATGCAGACATATGTCGGCAAAGCTAGATTTATATTTGAGGCAAGTCCTGGCTCTTATTCAAACCCATCAGTGCATTTTATTTTCCCCTGGATGTAATTCTGCTCGGAGCTTTGAGACAGAGGGAGTGTTTGTGGAATCGTGCATTTCCACCCGATGGTTTGTTTATTCCTTTCAGAAGATTTATTTTCTTTGAATTTAATCTAGCTCATCTACAAAACGTGTCACATAGTCATAAACAGGATGTTAGTCTGATAAACCGTCGGTACATTATAGTGCTTTTGAAACTAAATCCCTTGTGCGTAAACACAAAAGCTGCTAAATTTAGAGTTTAGAATGACAAAGAGCATGTTTACATCAAGTTAGTCTTGGGTGACTTGTTTGTGTGATAAGATGCAGCGAGGCAACTTATATTAGTTGTGTGACCAGAAGGAGTATTGAAGTTCTCCTTGCCTCAGGTGATTAGTGATCTCATTATAGTGTTGGAGAAGATAATCATTAACCTTTGCATGCTCTGCAACCCTTTCCCAACCTGACTATCCCATTGTAGCTATGCAATAATCACCTCCTTTAATTAGCCTGTAGTAGCACCTTTCCCAGAAGACCAGTGAGTCATTTAAGAAAATCACCCACATGAATCAATTATCGGCCACTACAAGCCCAGTGGACAATGAACTGTTTGCACAAATGAAGTATATTGTTTGTGTAATAAAATAGTAAGAGTAGCAGTTTATTGGAACGTTCTTGTAATTACTGTAAGCTTTCACCACCCAAGTAGAAAATAGCAGTGCACTATTAAGGATATACGGTCTTACTTTCACTGAAAATGTAATGAACAACTTGTGAATTTACCTCATAATGAAGAAAACAAGCAATGTAGTTTAAATCCTCTGTGTATGGCAAACTAAAAGTTGGGTTTAAATATATCTATGCTGGGTTGTTTTAACCAAAAATGCTTAGTTTTTCTAAATGGCCAGATATGGACATTTTCAAAGTAAATCTGAAAATGTACTTCTGTCCTCTTTTGGCAATAATTCCCTGATCACGTCAGCTAGTCGGCTTGGGGGCATTCTTTAACTACACAATTTCAGAATAAAATGCCTACTTTTCTATATCGATTCAGAATACGTTTACACGTTTTCATAAACATTTCTCTGGTCTACCCATTCTCACCAAAAAGCGTACAAATGACACGCAGTGTGATTACCGTGCAATAGATACGCCAATTCCGCTTTTGTGTGCATATGATATGCCAGTCCTTCCCGTTCACTTACATGGCGAATCGTTTCGTGTCATTTTATTTATTGGTTTCTCATTTTTAAACCATTTTCGCTTGGATTTAGGGATAGATTTGGGTTTTGCTTTAGGATGTAATTTAATATATAGGTTTCTCCATGTTTTGTCTATTTTTAAATCATTGGTCACTTGGAGTTGGGGTTAGAATCAGGGTTTGGGTTAGGATGTCATTTTATGTTACAAAAAATGGTTCTAACCCAAAACCCAAGCGACCAATAAATAAAACGACATGAAACGATTCGCAATATAAGTGAACGGGAAGGACTGGCGTATCATATGCACGCAAAAGTGGAATTTGGCATATCTATTGCACAATAATCACACTGCGTGTCATTTGTATGCTTTTTGGTGAGAATGGGTTGCTCCGGTTTCAAAAATAACTTCGTGCACACATGTCCGTTTTTAGAAAAGTGCTCATTGACACGTACCCATGTATATATGCCGTCAAGAGCATCCCAAACCTCTAGGTGGCGGTGTAACAAGAAGCTCAAGGCTACGTAAGCCAATCAGAATCCCCAAAACAGCAACAAATCACTTCCTGTTCCTATTTTGAACAAGCTCGCACTTTTGGCATAGGTGCGAGCTCTGGCGCATACTGTGACCTTGGCTGCCTTAACATCCGTTTGTCTCAGTTTACATGCAACCGTACAACCGAAGATTTTCAAAATCTCCACTCTGGCCGGAGTTTTTAGAAATATTCGGTTTCAGTTCTCCCTTTACGTGTAAACCATAGACTGTAAAAAAGATGGGCAACGCCTGTTCGCTCTCTTCCATTGATGAAAAGTGAAGCTGCCAGTGTCCCGATACGGCGCTGACATCTTGTGTCTTGAATCTGCGCAGCAGTGATTTCGGGACCAGTCCTGCGCAGTAGTGAGCAGGAAGTAAAGCCGCGGAATCAAGACCTCGCCCTCGCTCTTGCAGAATGCGCATATCACACGATATCACAGCTGTCAATCATGACGTGACACCACCGTTTTTATATCATTAAATTACTAACTAAAAACAAACTTATTTTAAAAACAAACATTGGAATTTAAATTAGCGTGATAAAAATTACAGTAAATGACAGAAACCAGCTTCGGAAAAAAGATAATTGAAGTATAATTACAATTTTTAGTTGGTCTCAAGTCCCATTGTATAACATGGGGAGGCCGAGTTTATATACTGGGACTAGTCACTGGGGGGGATCGAGACGTTTTGGCTTCACTTTTCAAGGCTTGTGCGGCACGCTTGGTGTAAACGAAGGGAAAAGTCTCAGTTTTTCAAAATAACCATGTACGTGTAAACAGGGCCTGAAGCACAGTAAAAACACAAGCCACACCCACTTTCCTTGCGTGACAATTTGTTTCACGAAATATACGTCATAACACGGAAATAGAGTCGATTGGGACTTCTGGTCCACGCGGGGACTTTAAATTAACCCAACTATTAGTTTAATTCATATTTTACACAACCATAAGTTTAAACAACCCAGCATTAATTAGAGTGTAAGCATTCAAGCCTCTTTAGGGAAGTTGTGCCACCCGCCAGCCATTTTTCAATGCCTTAGGGATTTCAATTACACCTGTCATCAACTTTACCATAACTTTTGTTTTACCATAACATTTTCAAGGTCGAATTATGTTACTGTCTATGCCTAAAAGCCTCTGTACAAAGCCCATCCACCAAAGAATAACAAGTTTTTATCGACTGATGATTGGTTCTTTTCACAAGAACGCGGGACTTCCGTCAGCAGACCAGCTATATTAAAAGTTGCATTTCCCCCATGCATAGTAACAGTGCCCAATCTTGTTATATCTTGTTCTGTTATATCTGTTATTGTCTTTATTTAAATTTGGTGGATATTCAGTTAAAAAGACCAACATTGCTGGTCACCTGTATACAGTATATTGCATTTGTATGCTGTTCTCTCATAGTAAACCATGCAGCTTCATTGTTTGATAAGCATTTTTGGGACTCTTAAAGGGGTAGTTTACCCAAAAATGTAAATATTGTCATCATTTAATCACTCACATGTTGTTCCAAACCCATATACATTTTTTTGTTCTGATGAACACGTAGGAAGATATTTTGAGAAATGTTTGTAACCAAACCATGGACCCTATTGACTTCTATAGGTTTGGTTACAAACATTCCTCAAAATACCTTCCTTTGTGTTTATCAGAACAAAGAAATTTATACAGGTTTGTAACAACATGATAGTGAGTAAATGATTCAATTTTCATTTTTGGGTGAAATATCTCTTTAAGTGTTTCACTTGCTTTTTGATCTTGCTGGCATCGTGTTGACTGTTGCCATCAGTTGCACGAGACAGTAACCCAAATTTTCTGGGTCTCTCACTTTAATTTTCTCTCTCTGTCTGAAAATCCACCTTTCTGTCTGGGTTTGTGTGGAGGTGTTGGCGTTAAAGGGAACAGCATGGGACTGGCATGCATCGGGGGTCTCTGTGTCTGACTCTAGATTGATTCTGACACATTCTTTACCAACTATCTCCCTGTGATAGAAACCAATGAATAAAAATCAGAAGCTATTTGTTGGCTGGTGAAGAGCCGTATGTGAGAGGTAGGGTCTCCTTTAATCCATGTAATAGGTTATTGACTCTGACCCTTCGAGAGCTGGGCCTGAGCCATTAGGATGGATTTAACTTACATTACTGTTTAGCCTGTGGGATTATCAAACTTCTTATTTCTGTTCTGTGTTTCATGCTTTGATACTATTAAAGCCTGCAGTATGTAAATCATGGGGTTGTTTCTAAAGTGAATATTTTTTTTTTAGTATCTTTTTAGTAGATGTATTTTAGCAGTGCATAACTGTGGTCTATTTAAAACCATACTGTAAGATTTATCTTTAAGTAATTACTAATTAAAATGTTTATTGACATAATCACTGTCGTATTTCTCATTCTATTCTGGCTGAGTTTATTGAGGTTAAAACCCATGTGGTAGCTTAATATGTGGTGATATGAGATAAACATTATATATAAATTAAAATCAGATTTATAGTCAATATGAAATCCTTATTTCCTCTTTATAATGCACACATCAAACGGTGCTTGGGAAAAATATGGACAAGCCCAACTATTGGCTTTAAATAAAGCTGGGTTGTTTCAACCTAAAATGCTTAAAGGACTAATTCGGTATTTTACACTTAAAGCCCTGTTTTCAGATTGTTTATGATGAAATAGAACGGTTTTGACTGAAATGTGGACATACGATGCTGGCCCGAGAATTTTCAGTTTCTGTTGTATCAGCCCCCACCTCCACAATGGGTCCATAGGTGCACTGGAACAATCCTTCCCAAAATGCACCAAACCTTCGCCCACAAAGACGTAAAACTCATCGAGCGGTCAGGTGTGTACTGATATGCTCACACAAAAATCGCTTTTTGCTTTCTAACAGGTGTTTTAGCATTTGTTGTAAACTTGTGGATGTATTTTTCCAAACGCCTCATATCCGTACATTCTTCCGCTGAGACCTTAAAAAATAGACACTCCAGCCTGGTTGGTGGCAATAATCCACCTTTGCCAATTGCAAGAATACAAACAACGTTCCCGGCGGCAGAGTAATAATGTACCTCACAGCACATCTAATACAAGTCAATGGAGTTGGATAAAAACTGTGATAAAACAGCTGTTGGAAAGCATCTTTTGCAGCGATTTTTGTGTGAGGATATCAGTGACCACCCCTGACCACTCAGTGAGTTTCACGTCTTTGTAAATAAAAGTTTAATGCATTTTAGGAAGGATTGTTCCAGTGCACCTATACAGCCATTATAGAGGTGGGAGGCGAAAATTCTCGGGCCAGCATCATATGTCCAAATTTCAGTCAAAACCGTTCTATTTCATCATAAACAATCTGAAAACAGGGCTTTAAGTGTAAAATACCGAACTTGTCCTTTAAATGGTCAAATATGGACAGTTTCTATAGGTTTACTTAAACCAGCGGTTGGGTTTCTCCATATTTTGCCTAGCATTCTTAGGTGCTGTTTTAGCAAACTTGCATTTGTCCCGGCTCATTATGGTATGTTACGCCCACCATTCAATTCCCAGTTTGTTTAATATTCTGTTTCACTTCTAAATACTTCTCATAACAAAATGGTTTGGAGGTGGAAAATGTTTTTTTGTCAGTGCTATGCACTATGGAAAGCCAAGCGATTTTTAAGTAGTAATCATCACTGATTGGCTAAAATTTTTCGACATACCAAATTATTTTCCTTAAATGACTTAGTAAATTACAAAGAAGTACACAGTGAATCACAATAGGTTTACTTTAAAACAACACAAACCATCCGCTTCATTGTGACTCACCGTCTGTGAATGTTTAGGCTATGAGGCTCGCTGCCTCAGGTTGAAGAAAGTCTTAATCATTTAACCAGCCAGAGCAAAGCCTTCTGAATTGCTGTACAGATCATTTGGGCACTCTATGAGGCGGGAGTTATAAAAACAGAAGTCGAAACCTGAAAATACACCTTTGGAAAATCATCATTGGGCAGCCATTACACCATCATTATGCTGCATCGAGCGCACTTTAAGATCGTCTTGATTGCCACAGTCAAAACCGCATGTCAAAGTATGTTTTAATTACACTAAACAGGTGTTGCTAAGCAAGAGACAGATAACAGAATCATCAGTCGCATTTGCAAAACAATGAATGTGAAGCAACAGACTTGACTGTCATTTAAAACAACTTTGCATAATTATGCGTCTGTTGAATAACTGCATAATAATTCATGTGGTAATGTTCCCCGTGAGAATCGAAACCATGGATCATAAACCTGGAAAACCGAGTAGGTTTGTGTATAATTGCTGCCCGTTCTCTTTAACCTGTGCCAAGTGACAGAGCAAAGGTATTCAAACTCATGCAAAGCCATACACAATTTGTACTGTATATTATATTACAGGAGAAAAATGGAATCTGTGGTTGCCAGAAACTGACTGTGAAAATACAGTTTTAATGTTTCAGGCATTCTGGAATGACATTATGGTGTCTACATACGTATTTATTCATAGTCATATACAAGACATTAAAACAAAGTAAACATTAAAGTAACATAAATTGCAAAATATGGATCCTTGGAACAACTCTAAAAGAGTTAATTTCAACAATTTGTCTAACAGTTAACCAATTAAGAGGTTTGAATGTACAGTGCTTCTACATTTGTTTCTCATCAAGCACACTTTTATTTTGCAGTAAAAAATGAAATAAAATATATCATGCACCGCATATATCCTTATATAAAAATGCAGCACAGTAGTAAGTCTCATGTGACTCTGTGGTCAGCAGGTCTGCACTTCTCTTCTCCACTTTTTGGCTAACCCAGGGGGACCCACAGGCTGAGGTGAGGTTCTCCACCCCCCTTCCATGTCAATTTCAGCCTCCAGCCCTGGCCAGCCAGTCAAAACCCTGTGTTTGTCCGGGTGCCAACTTCTGAAGGTAAACAACATGCACAAGGGCGCAGAGGTCAGACTGCCGGGCCGCCTGGACAGAGGCGGCTTTTCCCCTAAAGACAGATCCTGTCAGGGTCTGAGCTTGGCCTGTCTGTAGCCCGCAGAGGCTCGGTACCCTCCTGTCACTGTGGCTGACATCACGTCAAGCGCCGGGCCTGCAGTTGTCATGCAGTAGTGCTGCTTCCCGTCTCAAGACATGCATCTTAGAATTCCATAGCCGTATCCTGTTGTGTGCATGTGTGTGTGTGTGTGTGCAGCTGAAGAATCTCACTGCAATTTAAAGGCGTGCTGTCAGTGAAATGCTGTTGTAAATGCTGAACATGCTGAAGGCTTGAATACTGAGTCTGCCTACATAAGGATGTGTGTAGAAATGATGACAAGAAAGTGTAAATTAATAAATGAGGCCAACCCTGCTGAAAAATCCAGCTGGAAGTCATATTTTGGAACTTAGAGGATGCTTTCTAGCTGAAATAAACCAGCTTTTTGTAACATTGGATCCAGTCCTCAAATGAAATACCAAACATTAGGTTTCAGGGTTTTAAACATTATACAGAATAAGAAACCAAATGCACTTACATTTTACATTACCATTTAGGCATTAAGCAGACACTTTTAGCCTAGTTTTCAAAGAGACTTTTTCTGTAAGGTTTTTTATTTTAATATAGGCACAACATTTAACATGTTCCTGTCAAAGAAAAGGTTTAAGATGTTTTTTAAATGTTGTGAGGGATGTGATTGACCTATGCAGAACATAAGTATATTTGCAGTCCACTAAACTCAGCATGAATCTAACTTACATAAGGTGACCAGATTTTTTAAAGAGCCCATATTTTATTGCTAATTAAAACAATGTTATTTTGTGTATTTGGTATAATACAATGTGTTTGCATGGTTTATGGTTAAAAAAACACATTATTTTCCACATACCGTACATTTTTGTAGCTCCAGATTTTCCTCTCTTCCTGAAACGCACAGATTTGAAAATGTGCGAATCTGTAATCTGTACGTTGTGACTGGAACTCTGACATCAGCTGGAAATGTGACACTCCTTACCATGTTTGAAAGATTCGGTCACAATGCAACGCTAACAGAAGTTAACTTACATGTCGGTCTTGTCTACATCACCAATCCCAGGAAGTAAACTGTTGCCTACAATCCACACACACACACACAAAAACACAATAATATGCTGTTATACTCTATTTTACTCAATGTACAAGCCAGAAATTAAGCTTTGTTTCTGCACAGGCCTACTAAAGGTTTAATGGTGCCACATAATGATCAACAGTAAAAATGACTAATTTCACCTCTTTTCAAAAAAAAAAAAAATTGTTATAATGGAAGTTATTGGGGAGAAAGCAACGAACAGTAAACAGGGAAGGAAAATCTGGTGCTGCACAAAAACTAAAAATGCATCAAAGCCAATGTATTTACTAATATTTGACTTGCCCAAAAATCCAGTCCACAATCACTTTTTATATTGAAAATGTCATTTTGTGTGTTCAGTGACATCTTATGAACTTGGCAATTCAAGAGTTAAAATCCTGGAATTTTTGTAAACATTTGGTAGATGATCAGCACTGAGGTTGATTAACAGATTTATGTCTAAAAAAATATTCATCTGATACATTTTTACAGCCTTTTAATTTAGTGGATGTTTTCATCCACAAACAACACGGAAGGGTCGTAAATTTGCCCATGGTGTTTTGTTGCATCTGGTCACCTTAAACTTATATGAGTAGATCAAAACCATTCATTACTTCATTACACACAGATTTCAAAATACTCTTTATTTACCAAACATTGATAACCTCTGCAATGCAAATCCGACTGTACATTGGACAGATTTTAC
Organism: Misgurnus anguillicaudatus; assembly: GCF_027580225.2. Taxonomy (NCBI): domain Eukaryota; kingdom Metazoa; phylum Chordata; class Actinopteri; order Cypriniformes; family Cobitidae; genus Misgurnus; species Misgurnus anguillicaudatus. The sequence goes on from NC_073354.2 coordinate 19,151,572, forward strand.
TGCAGTATTTTGCGGTTTAAATTCTTTTTACAAATAAACATCAATATATTTTATGAATGGGTAACACTTTACAATAAGGTTCATTAGTTAACATTAGTTAACTTCATTAGTACACATAAACTAATAATGAATTGCACTTATAGCATTTATTTATCTTTATTAAGCTTAATTTCAAAAATTACTAATACTTTATTCAAATCTTGTTAACGTTAGTTAAAGCACTGTGGACCAACATGAACAAACAATTAACGGCTTTAATTTAATTTCTATTAACTAACATTAACAACACTCTAAAAATGGCTAGGTTATTTTTGACCCATAATGGGTAAATATTGGACAGAACACGTGCTGGGTTAAAAATTACCCCGTGGTGGGTTAAAAATGACCCAATGTTGGGTTATTATACCATGGGGTATAATAATCCAGCAGTTGGGTTAAAATAACCCAGCATTGGGTCAATTTTTAACCCAGCATGTGTTCTGTCCAGTATTTACCCATTATGGGTCAAAAATAACCCAGCCATTTTTAGAATGAAAGATTAATAAATACTGTAACAAATATATTGCTCATGGTTGGTTCATGTTAGTTAATACATTAACTAATGTTAGCTAATGAACCTTATTGTAAAGTGCAATGAAATGATAAAGGAACATTATGTAAGAAATTTATATCAATTAATCATAAAATGGCCCTTATATGTCACATTAAGACATATGTCACACTACAGACATTAAGAAATCATTTTCATTTCAAATACTTATATCACTGACAACAGTGGTCTGGTCAGGATATCGTCATTTATAAAGTTGAGTTGCAGCCCTCAACTGATGTTTATGTTGTCATGTTGTGTATTGGCCACCAGTTGTGTGATTGCAGTACCAGTTTTAGCCACAAGTTTTCTGATTGCAATATCAGTTTTGGCCACAATCATACATACTGTTCCTTTAAGTGGATTTATTTTCTCATTTATTCTGTTTTATTTCACACATTTACATATTTAGATTCTATAATAATCCAAAATCATGCTGACTGGGGCCAAGGTTACAATTAAAGGACTTGGACCACACAGCCACCTTCTTAAGATGGATTCTCCAGCAGTGAAAAGAGCCAAAGAGACATCTGAATAGCATGCAAATGTTTCTGAAAGAGTCCGCCTGTAATCTTATCTGTAACATGATAGGTTGCCTCTTGCCCTGATATAACCGATAGTGGAAAAAAAGAGGAAATGAGACATCTGTGAGTTTTCAGTCAAGGTTACAATTGAATGTGATTGAATAATTCATGGCAGGCAGTTCTAACTATAGAAGAAGTAAAAAAGCAAACACCAGTTTCAGTCCTGACAACAATGATGACAGAGATTTAAATAGGCAAATACCAAAATACTTTTTTTTAGACATTTTTTTGTAGTTTTGCTAAAAAGCAAAAACTAGTTCGCTGGTCCTAACACGTCCTTCGCTGTTCAGGGAGGTCTTTATGTTGGTTTTTAAGCTTAAAATAAGGTTTTGAGTAACAGAAAGGTTTAGTGGATGTTAAAGGTTTTATTTGGAACCTTTATCTTTAAGAGTGTAGCTGCCTAGCTAAACCAGCTAAGCACCAGTTTTACCAGACTGCAAGACCAGCCTAACCAACTAAGACCAGAAAACCGGCTTAGGCCACTTTAAAATATTGGTAGAAAAATAGAAATTGCTGAACTGTTTTCTCAGACCAAAATAGGAACACACCCCTAGTTGTGCAATAACCAGGCGCCAAAACGATAGCTATGTTTTCATATGAAGGCCATGGTATATTCACCACAATGCAATCATCAGTAAAGAAGATAATGCATTCTTATGAGTGAATTGTACTTATGGTAACACTTGAGAACAATTAGATTTTTTTGTGATCTAGGACACACTTGAATGCTTTTACTGTCGGCACTGTGGATAAGTGCAGTGCATAGTTCCTATCTTTGACTCTTAGGCCTTTATAACTCAACTTAGCCATCAATTAAACCGCCACCAATGTGTCACACTCTTATAAGTGCCGGAGAGAGACATTTGGACCAGCCGTGTAACTTGACATGACACAGACGACCTGCAGCGCAAATAACAGATACTCTCCAACACTCGCACACGCATTCACGCATTTGTGTCTCAATCAAACCAGGCGGAACCGAAAGCGTTCAGCTTGTGTGAATGGAGACGCAAAATTCTCAGAGGTCTGAGGTCTTAAGCTGATTAGAATGCTTGTGAATGAGCTTAAAACAGAAGGGGAACGAGACGACCACTCAGGCCCGACCTCCGCTGCTCCTCATAGTTCTGCCTTTGTTCCGAAAAGCTCCGACATGGTGAGGTGCATGTTTGTGCAAGAGCTCACAGGCTCAAGGAGGCAGCTGGGTTACTAATGTTAACTTATTAAAAAACGAAGAAAATACCCAAACAAGGTGACGACATGAAGAGAGACGGGGAATTTTCATTTTGTTATTAAAGCTGAACAATAGGGCAGATGTTTTTAGGTAGGCATGGAAGATCTCATGGTGGCGTTGTAAAAGAAATGCTTATCGCTCAGAGGCAATTGAATTCTCAGATGTGTTTCATTTAGAGGTTAAATCATTGTCTGAGATGAAAGAAAGAAAGAAGTAAGGAAATTGACACAGCAGCAAAACTATCAAATGGATAGCATTGCCCAGATGATTTGCATTTGGGAAAATGTAATAAGAAATGTTTGAGTATTCATACTAAAAGCTCAGAAATTTCATTGCAGCTTGTTAAATATGAGCACAGTTCATCACAATGAAATGTGAAATCTCCTCTGACACCTCACAGGAGACAGATAAAATAAATTTTTGGATCTAATAAGAAAAATCTGACACTGATATCTTCAATTCCTTATTTGCTCTCACTGCTGTTAAGGACAAACTATTAAAATATAAAAAAAGATTTTTCCTATGCAATGCCACACGTTTTAAACTCCACAAAAAGCGCATTTTAATATTGCATACACAAAAACAGCCTCAGGACGCTCATTTGGATAATCATTGAACTATTCCGCTTCTTTAATTCATCCTCAATGTTTTCGATGCACTACCCAGCAGCATCACGACTGCCACTGGAGACCATCGGCTCCAGTCCGCCCATCTGCAGGTCACATTTCCAGTGGCTCTCTGGGAGCTGAGGCTCATCTGAGTAGCTCTCTCAAGAACTGAAGCGTTGCTGCTTTCCTGTAGGTGGTGGACCACTTGGCAGAGGATGAGAAGTGAGTTTATTTTGCCTGCAGAGGGGGGAATAATTAAAATGCGAGCAAGCTGCGCCTGTTTCTCTTCTTAATTTAACCATAGCGGCAGATACTAAATAATAACCCAGCTTTAAAGAGGGTACGTGGGTACGTTCGTGGCAGATTAATTAAATGTGTGTTTGGGATTTGTGTTGTGGCCTCGAGGGGCTTTCTGAACTTTGGCCGAACTCAATACATTTAAAGTTTTGCACTTGAGAGTTACTTATGAGTTGACCATTACAATGCCTGGTATATGTTTATGTGTACGAGTTTCTTTGTTGGGGCAAATAGACCAAAAATATTGATCGTGCAGTTTTGCCATAATAAAATGCTAGAATGAACATAAGCCTTCTCATAATACAAATATTAAAGCGTCTGGGACATATAAAGTCCTTTCATATCCACCCCAAGTTGTTTTTTAGTTCAAAATATGCCAAAACTAGTAAACAATCCCATTACTTTATGCATTAATTTGGCAGATGCTTACATCCAAAGCAACTTACAGTGCATACTAACATTTTATCATTTATGTGTATTCATTGAGAATCAAACCCATGATTTTTTTGCACAGCTTACATAATACTCTTGAGCTACACTCTCAGATAAAAATGTACAAAAATGTACTGTCACTGGGACAGTATCGTTCAAAATATGGGTGATTCTCATGAAATCCAAGGTGTCCAGCATCAGATTTTTTTAAAAAGCCATTGAAGCCAATTATTATTATTATTATTATTATTATTATTATTATTATTATTATTATTATTATTATTATTTTGCACATCTAAGATTAAGGTCCGAACTTACTAAAACTTAAATCCTCTAAAAATATTTCTTATAGAATTATTTAAATTTTTTTAGATGATCATTATTACAAAAATCATTACCGCAACATGATATTACATTAAATATATGCATTTACAAAATCATGTTTCGGTAATGAGAACTAAAAAGTTGTCTAGGTACTATGACAAACAAAATTTCAACTTTTATCTGGAGAGAAAAAATAAGAACTGCTTACCTGGTAGCCATCATGAGTGTCACAGTCAATTATGTCCCTTCAAACAATTTTTTTTCTGAAAATGTTAGTTCCTTGAGGGCTTACACAATGATTGAAAATTGTTGCGGAGGATGAGAAATTTTTTCTTGGACACATTTATATTCCTTATTATTGTCTCTACATTTACCAATGATCAGCAAATACCACATGTTTCTTTATTGTAAATGTTTATAGTATAACATGCACTGAAGCTTTTTATTTATTTATTTATTTTTTAAATATAAATATGTCCATATCAAAGAACGAAAATCCAGTCATGGACACAGTGCGGTAATGAAAGTTTTCCTCTTACATGAGGAAAAAATCAAAATTGGTTTGTATGATGTCATTTGAAATCATGTGCAAAATAGTACGTGAAGAGATGTTTGTAACTCTATACTTCTTATTTTGATACTTCTTACTTTTTTATGAAATTGTTTCATGACACCTCATAAGTCTAATTTCACAAGATTCACCCTTTTGTTACATTTAGGTACAGGTATGTACCTCGAAGGTACCGATGTGTACATTTAAGGTACTAATATGCAAATTTAGGTACAAAAGTGTACTTCTTGAAAAGGTACCGTCCCAGTGACAACTTTTGTACCTTGTACATTTTTTTTTTATGAGAGTGTAGGAACACAATTAATTTTATTGGATCTTTAAGACCACATAGTGTCATACAGTGCAGTTGTTCGCTGAAAACTGCGTCAAAGTTCTCTGCTGTGTCCTGGAGTTTCCGCTAAGCTCAGCGATTGGCATATTTGGATACACTCAAGTGAGCTCTTTATACTTTCCAAATAATCTCAGATGTGCAGTTGAAAGTCCTTTTAAAAGAAGAGCGAGTGAGAAAAAAAACTTTAAAAAAGAAAATGGAAAAAATAGCCATTGCATTTTTGAGTGACATCCCTGTACAGAGACTCTGAATATCTGCCAAGAGACTTTGAGCGGAGCCATTCAGTGTGGGATTTCGAAAAGAGCAACATAAAGAAGAAGCATGTCCAGAGGTGCTGTGCTGTTTTGCACGTCACCTGTCCAGATTAGTTTTGGGATGAGACCTCCCCGCTGTGCCAGCTGCACATTTAGCGGCTTTAGGGGACTTCCTGGAGTGTCAGTATCACTGCCGAGGTGAGAGAGTGTGAGAGGGGTTTTTATGTGGGAGGCTGAGATAGGCTGTTGTGTTTGTTAGTATAAGGCATCTGTTCTGGATGTCAAAAAAGAGACGAGCCACTGGCATCGCATCCAGTCCCCAAGGCCACGATACTGCAGCAGGTTGCCATAGATAGAGACACAAGAAAGAAAACATATGAGGGAATAGTTAGAAGGGGGATTTGAGAGAGGCAGAGAGACAGAGGTGTGCGAGACAAAAACAAGATAAGCGTGCGCTCAGACAGAGAAACACTGGAATGCTGTATTGATCATTGAAAGATTAGTATGTTTGCTTACCTGCCACATCAATATTACACTTCCCCTGAGCCACTGTGGAAATAAAAACAGATGTTGGAATCGTTTGCACACACCAACAGGTAAATTGTATTGCTTAGAGTTTGCTCTTTTATAGCACAACTAACACAACTGTTGACATGCAGTATAAATTATTGTGGAAAAACTTGTTCAGATAATTCTGAAATAATACATAAATAAAGAAATGTTTTAGTTCATATTGAGACGTTTGATCACAAACTTTGGTGTCTTTTTGAGATATTATTGAGATCTTGGGCACACATAGGGCACACTCACATTATCCAAACTGCGCCCGAGCATGTTTGACTCCCAAAGCCTGATTTAATTAACTAGTGTGATCGCTCCGTACCGTGCCCGAATGCGGTTTGGTTAATCGTGTCCTGGCTGGCTTGTAGAGGTGCGCTCCGGCACAGATAATTCAGGCTCAGACGTGATCGCGGTTCAAAGTGAGCGACGTCAATTGTGTGACTTCTCACCATCATATGCCTTCGTAAAAACCTTCTGATGCCTGTAGCAGGGTTATGTCTGAGCGGCACAAGCGACAGATCAACGATGCAATATTATAGGCATGTGAGAGGGTTGTGTGTCATCCTGCCCCAAATGTCTCAGAATAAAAAACACAGACTTAACATTAAAATGGGCTCCAGTGTTATGGTGCGTTCACACCAGACGCAGAAGAGGTGGCAAGCGCGAGTGATTTACATGTTAAGTCAATGCAAAGACGCGAATAGGCAACCTGCAGCGCAGTAAGCGTGAATGTCCCAGATTGAGTTGAAAAATCTGAACTTTGGCCAATTTTCGTGCCCCGTTAAGCAATCAGGAGTTTGCTATAGCAGTGACGTGATTACAGGAAGCGAGCGGAGGCAGAAAAACATCTTCGTACTTTTACAGGAATTAAAAAGATCTTGTTTGGAAGAAAGTGAGTGAGGATGTCGAACAATCTGGTAAGTTTACTCAATTTGAGCTATATAAGCCCCTCCTATGAAGTGAATTTATGCGTGAATGTCTCAAATGTCTAGACTTTCACACGTGAATGAAGCGAGTAAACTCGAAACGTTCAAGGGTCCAACTATGCGTGAATAGCATATTTTTGCCACCTTTTCTGCGTCTGGTGTGACATACCATGTGATCTCATGAGAATACGTGTGTATTTTTACAACATATGAAACATATAATACCGACGTTTTGACAGGACTAATACGTAAATTATTTACGCATTTATAGCTTTACAGACGTACAAATTTGTACGTAAGTTATTCCTATTTATAAATATTAAAATCGCGGGCATTGGCGTTACTCATGTTTTCAGTCGTAATTATCTATAACATTTATGTAATTATTTAACTATTTTACGCTATTGTTACTATTACTACTAAGCAATAATTACACAAAAATACAACATAAATTCACAAAAGATGTTACTTTTATTCATTTACTGTAATCCACATCTTTATAATGCTACGTGACATATTTGCGTCGTTTCCGTTGGTGTATGTTTGAAATGTGCCGTGACAGAGGGAAGCCGGATTAACTTTTTGCGTAGGACTGTAGTGGCTTAAAATATCTTTTAAATGCTATATTGTTACTATTGTTACTAAAATGTTCCTACACATATCTGTTCGTTACGTTGCATAATATAAAAAGAATACATTACGTATTTAAACATTTTGTATAAAAAGGGTTTTGGTTTAGGGTAAGGTTTGGGTTTAGGGTAAGATTTGGGTTCAGGGTAAGGTTTGGGGTAGGGTTAATGCGGTAACATTATCGCTAACATGGTTAAAGGGAAATTATACAGCAATCTTTATGGAAAGAAAGATACATAAATATGTTATGTTTTTTAGCTGTAAAATGTAATAATGCTACGTTTAAATGTTTTAATACATTGTACGTTTCAGCATCTATTTAAACATACAAAAAATATGTTTTTTTTTTTGTTTAAAGTTACGTGTATACTACGTATTAACAATAAGACCAGGCTGGAAGGCACAGTCAGTGCAAATTCAAAATATGTGTTCAGCCGCCACTGGTAAAGACAGCGCTTTACTTCCTGTTTAAACAATCGCATCCTAATGACGAAAGCATGCTCGGATCAATAGTGTGAGTTAATGCTTCTGGCGGAGTAGGGAGGGAGGACAATCCTGCTTGCACTTGGGCAGGGTTCGGTTGGTTTAGGAATAATACTGTATGAGTGCGCCCTTATATAAAAATCTGAGATGTTCTGAATAAAATCAACATGAAGTGTTTTCCATTTTAATGAAACAGTGCCAGATCTCCAACAACAGATGTTTCGAGTCATTCCAATTTTAAGTCACTCTGCTGAAGGCTGGATCAACTGTTACATTTTCCCTAGAGTTCCCAGACAGTTTCCTCCATTTATACGATTGCCTTAACTCCTGATTGAGAATAGCTGAAGGGAGAGAGACTATGCGACTTGTGTGTGTGTGTGTTACAGGAAACACGAAAAACAGTTTAGCCTGGAAGACGTTCATGTTTCACACCAGATACTGTTGATCTCCCGTACAGCTATTTCACTGCTTCTCCTCCCGCAGTTAGCCGGACCCCGGGGCCTGCTGCGGAGCCCTGTTTGTCACACACCAAACCACTTTCACATCCAATCGGTGATTGTTCTCACTGCACACAGCCAGCTTATTGAACTTTTTTGGTTTGCATTATTCAAGCGTTTGAATTAGTGGTTGACCCATAGTAGAAAGTAATTGAATTAAAGGTTAACTGTTCACACAAGGCTATTCACTTTTTTACTGGAGAGAAGAAAAAAGGCAAAGTAATCTTGCCTGTAATTTACACAAGTTCCTCAATTAGCAGTATATAGGAAGACAGTGTTGGGTTGACGGGTAAGCATTGTGAATCCAATCGAAGCTGACTGCTCCAAGTTGGCTCACGGTGTGAGCGAGATTGATTTGCCCACGAGGACGCCTTCCCGGAAACGTTCCCGAAAGCACATCGCTTTACCGATCAATGGCCATCCGCAGATTTTCCGTACACTGTAGTAAGTTTGTGGAAGACCCACAGGGTTTGTTCGTGCCCTTCCTGCTGTTCCTTCAGACTGCAGCAATGGATGGCGCAGACTCGTTTTGACAGAGCAAAACACAAACCATTTCTCTGGCATGGCTGTGGCATCTCCAGTCGATTTTAGTTCTCGGGCACATCGGCAGGGTGGAGGAATGACCCGCTAAGAAATGAGATGAGCTCTGCGTTTTCTGTCAAGTAGTGACGCCTATGGTCACCAGAGACTAATCTTGGGTGTCCTTTACCTTGTCAAATGCCAAAGATAAAATCTGCTCTGGCATAGAGTTCAAATCAGCAGGGACGTGCGCACGCATAACATGCACAATCACTCGCACAATCGCACAGCGAATCTTTGCTTGTCTTGTTCGTTTGTTTTGATTTATGTTTTGTCGGGTACTTTACTGTACATATGTTTAGAGTTTCAGCCTGTTTAGAGAGTCCTGTTTACTTTTGTTTCAAGTGGTAGATAAAACGAACCAAAAAGAAAGAAACAAAAAATCAGTAGTAACATACATTTTTATGGGTTAGGGTCATTTCTATCACAATGCTCATTACATGGTTTATGTAATATTGTTAGTTAGCTGCCTCACTGTTGTTTTCCTTATGCATGATTGCATTGCGTTAAAACTTGTAATAACCATTTTAATTTCCAGAAATAAGCAGACAAATTATACTTGGGATGTTTATGGGCTATATTCAAATACAAGTATACACGGTTTATGTTGACTGTTAGTCGTCTGCACACTTAATTTTACTTACAAAATGTCCCGCCAAAGTTGAATATTTGGCACTCTGACAGTAGTTTGCTCTAATGAGGTGTTTATCATCATCCAAGTGTTTATGGTTGACTATTTGCAGTTGGCTGTAGCTCTTAAATCATTTCCACGTGTTTCACTTCTGTTGACATATCACGTTATATCCAATTTCAGACCCCTGCAAACGACATTAAATCAAATTAACGGCAACATCCGTACGATCTTTGAGGAAATACCTTTATTATTATGTCCCACTGACAACTCGCATATAAACACATAAATCTCTCTCTCTCTCTCACGTCTTCTGTCACCATAAAGTCACGTTGCCCTAACAATCACATTTGCTAAAAGAGGCGTACCCTTTGTTGTTTCAGAAGGGAGTAACTACAGGCTCTGATTTCAGCCTGATAGGCACACACTCCCCCTCAGACAATTAATATTTCACCTGATAGGCTAAGGGGACAGGCTTTGAAAACCGATTAGAATGGAACCAATTTAAACATGCAAAATGAAACCGTTTTACCTCGGTGCAAACGTAAGTCATCTCGGGCAGGCTGTAAAGGCCAGGCGGCAAGCTCATGTCTCAATTATAATAAAAGCACCTCTTTTTCCAGCCCACTGTTTGTTCTTCTCCTGCACCAGTCCTTTGTGAACTCGGTCCGCTCATATTCGCTCCCCGGGTGAAAAGCGCCCATGGTGTGGTATTTCATATCAGGTATAGCCCCAGTTGCCACCTTTACTTTGCATACCCTTGTTGTTTGTAAATATGTGAGTTATGAGTGATGTCGGCTCTAATGGATTATTACCCTTCCAAATGGCCTTTGCCCTGAACCTCCCATGATTCCACTGGGGTGAAACTCAACCTTGTGGCCAAATTATTCTTAGTAGGACCCCTGGAGAGCGTGACTTTCTGCCCTCTCGCTGCCAGACAAATCCGAACTCAAACATTCCTGCATGGGAGAGTGCAGCATTCCAAAATGACTGTAAGATAGATAGATAGATAGATAGATAGATAGATAGATAGATAGATAGATAGATAGATAGATAGATAGATAGATAGATAGATAGATAGATAGATAGATAGATAGATAGATGGATAGATAGATAGATAGATAGATCTAAAAAATATTGGGTTGTTTTTAACACAGGGCTGGGTAACTATTGGACAGAACACATTTCTGGGTTAAAATGACCCAAATAATGGGTTGTTTTAACCCAACTGCTGGGTTTTTTCAACATGGTTGATTAACAATAACCCAGCAGTTGGGTAAAAACAACCAATTATTTGGGTATTTTTAACTCAGAAATGTGTTCTGTCCAATAGTTACCCAGCCCTGGGTTAAAAATAACCCAATATTTTTTAGTGTGTAGATTCCTTATTAATAATATCCAATTTGGTGACCTGTTACATAAAACACGGATCTAGGTTTGAATCCAAACACATCCATTCCAAGTCTTAATCCGGCGTGGTGTGTGGCAAAAGGTTAAAGACTTTGGATATTGTAATTAGGAGATTTACATACAAATGAGGAAAAGGTCACCGCAACGAGAGACCCTAAATAAGAGTTGTTTTAGATCGTGGTGAACGGTTTGCTAATGTGTTTCAATGTCAATATTTGAGTCAGCTGATATAGTCTTTCCCCTCGCTGCCTCCATTGTGGGCCTGTCAGACTGCGACGCTTTGTTTATGACGTCTCAATTGAGCCTCATTTGAAAAGCAATGTGGGAGTATAGTGGCCATTTACCTCTGAAAGGAGACATTTTAAACATTACTTTCGCTCTGGGTCGGCCATTGAAGGAAAATTAATCAGCTTCAACTGTTTGGTATAGTCGGTTTTGCCTTACTAATGCCATTTTAAAACGTTGTGTTACTGGGTTAAGGATGCCATATAGATCTACACAGAAAATCCATTTGTCCTCGATGAAATTTGAAATATTAATATTATCCATCCCCGGAGAGCCTGTTTTATGCTCAAAGTGTTAAAGTCTTTGCTCTTTTCTGAAACAGTCTGGAGTTATGGCTTTGTGAGAGATTTTTTTCTCACTCCCTACGCCCTTACGTCCTGTCGTTCTTGCCAAATTGCTCGAGAAATTTATAAACATCTTCTGAAAGCCGGTGCGCACATTCATACTGTCAAGTCTCTGAATATTTCTGGTGCTGAATGTCTAAAAATACACTCAGTCAGACTGGGGAGACTTCAACCCCTCACAGAGACGTCTGCCTTGACTCGGAGAGAGAGGGGGGGGGGGTGAACAAGACAGATGAGTACCAATGTCTAACTGTGACTGAGAGTCTCGGATGTGTGCAGATTGTGTATACATGTGACGTATTAGTGCTAAGATATCCAGCTATCAAGGTTTGGAAAGGGCTGTCAGAGGTGGAGCAGGCAGCCCTCTGACAGATTAAACTGAGGGCACACACATTTTAGAGACAGTCAGATCAGTGTTTTGGGGAAGGTTTTGCCTACATAGTAAACCTGAATTCACTTACGTGGGCACCAGCCAATGACTCCCACAGGCAGAACAGCTTGAAACAAACATTACTGTAAATCATACTTTAAGGAAAGGTTCACCATGTACTATGTAAATTCTCTCATAATTTATTCACCATCATGCCTTAGATGTGTATGACTTTCTTTCTTCATGTGCTTTCTTCAGAACACAAACTATTTTAAATTATTAAGCCATTTTGTTATTTTCTGATATGGTACACTGTAAATTTTTTCTGTAGAAATTACAGTATTACTGGGTATTACTGGCAACTAGCTGCCAGTAACTTACTGTAGATTTTACATTTATGTTATTTACTGGCAACATTTTTTCAAAGTTAAATGAACATGAAACATTTTTAGACTTTATCTTCTACAGTAAGTTACTGGCAACCAGCTGCAAAATTACAGCAAATTTTTTACAGTGTAGTCATCATGATGAAGATCCAAAAACAACATACATACATCATTAAAGCAAACCAAATGACTCCGGTGGGTTAATATCTGTCCTCTAAAGCAAAACAATGTTTGTGAAAGAAAACAATTGATATTTTGGGCTTATTTAGCGAACATTGTAAAAATTGCTGTAATTATGTAGCTGGTTGCCAGTAACTTACTGTAGATTTAAATTTATGTTATTTACTGGAAACAGTTTGTTCAAAGTTAAATGAACATTAAACATGAACAAGTCTTTGTCTTTACAGAATAAAACTATAAAATAACAGCCTCATGCAAAGCATTTTGTGAACCAGAAATCTTCATCAACCTTTTTCAGTTTTTTCCTTCAGATTTGGTTTCCCAGAATACTTTGCATGAGGCTGTTATTTTAGTTTGATTCTGTAAAGATAAAGACTTCTTAATGTTTTATGTTCATTTAACTTTAAACAAATGGTTGCCAGTAAATAACATAAATACCAGCTGCCAGTAATACTGCAATTTCTACAGAATTACAGTGAATAATGTCTCGTATTCATGGCAACAAACACTGTCAGAAAATATGGTCAAAATGGTTCCAAGCTGTATGTGAGATAATTCGTCTTATCAAGATCACTGGTATAAAGGAAGGACAGCGTATGGCCAATTTAACACATGAGGGGACACTCGCACCAGTGGAATGGGCTACAGATACAAGAGATGAGAGATCAGCCTGTTTGTTAGCCCCTTTCATTGCACCTGCATGTGTGTGTGGCCTCAGCAATACAATAGACAGAGGCGAGTGGTCAAGCATTTAGTTCAACAGTGCAAACACAGTAAGATAATAATAAACACATATTATTTTAATTCATTCTCTCTCTCTCTCTCTCTCTCTCACTTTGATTTTCTATCTATTGCAGATTTCCTTCACATACTCAAGTTGAGTAACCCTGAAACACGGGTTGGACTCAGGTTCATTTTTTTATTGATTCCAAACTGCCTGCTTTCTGCTCTCTCTGTTTGCGCAGATTTATGTTACTTTCTTTTTGTCTCTGTCTTTTCAGTAAGAGAAATAATCCGTCCTTAATAAAATCTTTAAAAGCCCTTGCTGTCCCTTTATTGAATTACTGCCTGCTGTCCGTCTGTGGGGATGTTTATGTGCATGGATGGTTTTTATGCCTACTAAAGATTTTATAACTAACCATAAGGAATACTGTTAGTTACAAACAAGCCAAATCATTTTGGAACTTTATTCATTTCCTTAAAGGAAAACGACACTGTTTTTCAATATTTTACTATGTTCTTACCTCAACTTATAGATGAATTAATACATACCTATCTTTATTCAGTGCGTGCACTAAATCTTTGTACATTGCGTCGTGAATGTGTTAGCATTTAGCCTAGCACAAATCATTCCTTAGGATCCAAACAGGGGTGAATTTAGAAGCCACCAAACACTTCCATGTTTTCCCTATTTAAAGAAACACGAGTAAGTATGGTGGCACAAAATAAAACGTGGCAATTTTTTAAGCGGATAAATTTTTTAGCGGTTTGCAGCACTTCGACCTTAGTTTGCAGCACTTCGACCTCGGGCACAGTAATATTGACGGAAGCTTGAGCAAGTAGTCAGGGGTGATGATGTTACTGCGCGCCGAGGTCGAAGTGCTGCAAACTAAGTGAATCTTCTGCCATACAAGTTCTCATTTTTTTATCTGCTTAAATATTGCCACGTTTTATTTTGTGCCACCATACTTACTCGCGTAACTACTCATGTAACAGTATTAAAACAGAGAAAACATGAAAGTGTTTGGTGGCATCTAAATTCATCCCTGTTTGGATCCCTAAGGAATGAATGGGGCTAGGCTAAATGCTAACACATTCACGACACGCTGTGCAAAGATTAAGTGCACGAATTGAATAAAGATAGGTAAGTATTAATTAGTCTAAGTTGAGGTAAGAACATCGTAAAATATTGAAAAATGGTGGTGTTTTCCTTTAAATGCATAAAATATGTAAAAAAATGTTTGTAAATGTGGTAAATTTCTTATGGTGTTTTAATATGGAATGTGTTCTTGAGTTTACTGTTGGGTTTTTTAACCAAATATGGACAAACCCAACCATTTGGTTATCAGTAAATGCTGAAAGGAAATTTTGCATAAAATCAAACATTTGGCAAATTATTGCCACTTACAGTAAGGGCGGGCCTTTAACCTACTTGCTAGTCAGTTGGGGGGAGGGACATTCTCATTGGAAGGAGGGTTTGATTGGTCACTGACACTATTTCAAATAGTTTGTGATAGAACATAGATTATAATATAAGACGCTAAGAGACGTGATACAGTCACATAAATGTTAATATAAACAATAAATAAAACAATAGACAATTTTCTATTAATTTTCTTAAAATGACTTCTGGTGTTTCTCTTGTGCTTTCTTTCTTTTTTCTCTTCATGTAAATGTATTTATTCATTTTTCTTCATTTTTGATATCTTTGCTAATTAGAGGTGGGATTTATTGTTTGCTTAATAATGAATTTACCTGAGAATAAATACTTCAGTTGAAACAAAAGAAACACTTATGAATATTCATTGACTAGCAGTTTCCATCATTAAAGTAATTTAATTGTATTTATTTATTTTCATAGTCATTGTAATAGATATCTTTGCATGAAATTATTAATTATGGAAAAGGTAATGAAAAAATTATTAAAACTCTTGGGCATAGAAATGATTTCTTTCAATAATACTTAGCAATTTTATAAATTCACTAAGTGCTGTACACACGCTGAGCTCCATCAAAAGATTAAATTCCCATTTACCAGCTGGACACAATCTTAAAACAAAAAATCTATTTTTCTCTCTCCTCAGTGACTTCCACAGTTCATCACAGTACACAAACAACAGCACCTCACCTCCACATTACATTGCTCACCTGCTCAGGTGTACTTAGGTACCAAGGTAACCTGCACAGCTATGTAGACAGCACTAATAAGAAAAGAAAAAAGACTTGAAATGTCAAAGGTCACCCTCCACTTCTCCCCGAGCTTATTACATCATCCCTTCCCTGTCGTTCTTCTTCGCTCTCTCTAACCTCCTCTCCCTTTTTCTCTAATGGCATTTATGTAAACACAGCTGTGTTGTTGACATTAAAGGCCTTGTTCTTTAGAACCCACTCTACAAAAATGTGTGGTCCTCTTTTCCTCTTTGTACATCAGAGAACACGCACATCTCCCCCGTCCAATACAACAACCACAAGTGCAACCGTATCTGCTTGAACTGCAGGTGCCGTCCATCATGACAGCTTGTTCTTAACAGCATCAAACAAACACGAGTTTCACTGTTTTGAGAGAGAGAGAGAGAGAGAGAGAGGCTGTTAGCACTCGCTGCACAAAATTGCAGTGTAAACAGTGGGGATGTGAGGATGTACTACACTGCAAAAATCATTGTTTTAACCATATTTTGTTTTGTCATTTCTAAAAAAAAAAAGGAAATTTACTTAGGAAGCAAAATCGTTTTTAGAAAATATATGTTGAATTAAGTTTAGCGTTCTTATTGTATTGGCAATTTTTTATTGTTTTAAAGTGTATACAGGTATATATTAAATTATCTTGAAATGATCAAATGAATTTATCTTGTTTTAAAGATATTTACATATTTACTTTCAATAGGCATATTTATTCTGTAGAAATATCATTGCGCCTCCTGCAGCAAAGTCCCTGATCATTACGCCAGAATGAGAGTATAGTCCCAACCATATCTGCCTAGAAAATCACAACCCCCAATCTCCGTCGGTCCCAGTACACGATGCAACCACAGAAGAGTGAAGTCTAAACAGGAAAAATATTGAAACTCTTCATCAGATTCAATGGATTATGCTAAGCTATGCTAAAAGTGGTACTGCCAAAACCTGAGATCGGCTGAATAGATTCCCAAAAAGGTAAAAATCAAATGTTTAACTCTAGGGGAGCTGGAAAATTAGCATATTTTCAAAAAAGTAGAGTGTCCCTTTAAGGCAGTTCAAACAAGCATTTTAGTCTGGGACTAGGATAAGCTTAGCCCAGTCTTACAAAATTTCGTTGAATAGTCACATAATTTTTTGATTATTTTTTCGTGATTACTTTTTCGAGACTAGGATAAGCCTAGCCCAGTCTTACGAAAATTTCGGTATATAGTCACATCATTTTGTATTATTTTTTCGGCACTAGGATAAGCCTAGCCCAGTCTTACGAAAATTTCGTTATATAGTCACGTAATTTTTTTATTATTTTTTCGTGATTATTTTTTCGGGACTAGGATAAGGCTAGCCCAGTCTTACAAAATTTCGTTATATTGTCACATCATTTTTTTATTATTTTTTTCGGCACTAGGATAAGCCTAGCCCAGTCTTACGAAATTTCGTTATATAGTCACGTAATTTTGTGATTATTTTTTCGTGATTCTTTTTTCGGGACTAGGATAAGCCTAGCCCAGTCTTACGAAATTTCGTTATATAGTCACATCATTTTTTTAAATATTTTTCGTGATTATTTTTCGGGACTAGGATAAGCCTGGCCCAGTCTTACGAAATATCGTTATATAGTCACGTAATTTTTTTATTATTTTTTGTGATAATTTTTTTGGGACTAGGATAAGCCTAGCCCA
Organism: Misgurnus anguillicaudatus; assembly: GCF_027580225.2. Lineage (NCBI taxonomy): Eukaryota > Metazoa > Chordata > Actinopteri > Cypriniformes > Cobitidae > Misgurnus > Misgurnus anguillicaudatus. The sequence continues at coordinate 19,168,652 of NC_073354.2, forward strand.
GTCTTATGAAATTTCGTTATATAGTCACACAATTTTTTTGATTATTTTTTGTGATAATTTTTTTTGGGACAAGGATAAGCCTAGCCCAGTCTTACGAAATTTCGTTATATATTCACGTAATTTTTTGATTATTTTGTCGTGATATTATCACAAATGTTCATGTTTTTTCGTGATTGTGTAACGAATTCCTGTTTTCATGTGATTATCATGTATTTGTTATACCCAACTGTTTTGTCCTATTTTCTTACCATTGTCGCTTCGGTTTAGGGTTAGCTTTTAATAAAATGACATCCCAAACCCAACTCCAACCCTAACGCCAGGCGAAATATAAAAAAAAGAAATCAGAAAAAATAGTATAAACCAATACATAAAGTGACATTCTAATGTAAGCACAATTTCTAACCCTACACCGAAGCTACAATGGTTTGAAAATAGGAAAAAGCAGTTGAGTAACCAATACGTGATAATCACACGAACACAGGAATTTGTTACACGATCACGAAAAAAGAATCAAAAAATGAAGTGACTATATCACAAAACCTTGTGAGACTGGATAGATAAGCCCTGTCTGGGAAACCACCCATACAGTACTGTGATACTAAGTCAATGAGAGTCTAATAGCAGTACTCAGTGAAGCATAGAGGCTCAAATTTAACCAATGAGAACAAAAAATAAAGATTTGGATCGGATGACCTAAAAAAAGAATAAAAAAGTACTTATAAAGATGTTCAAATACAATAGATGGGATGTGGTTCAGGCCCCTGGTGTAGATTCTCCCCAGGCTGTTTGTCTCATTAGGGACTCTATTGATTAATAACATCCCTGAAAACCAGTGGTATTAGCCGAATTAGAGGACCGGGGGGAATTCTGAGGGGAACGGAGAAGGGGATAACCTTGCACCAGCCCAAGGATCTGTCTTGTGGTATTTCCCCTCTCGCACAACGAATGAAATCAAGCCTGCTAGGCACCCGGTCTCTGAACCCTAATCTAATGGCATTAGTATTCTCATGTTTAGCTTGGCAATGACCACCGTGATTAATGTGGCCACGGAGTTGACAGAGAGAGATCCTGCGTTGTGTTGATGGTTCGCTTCACGTAATCAGATGTGGTTTTGTGATTGATTCCTTCAGTAATTCACACACCCTGCCTCCAGCATTCGCCATCCTGTATGTGATTATGTCTTTTCTCTTTTTTATCTGGCTACTGTGTCTTATTACAGGGCTCATTCGCAGTGAAATAGTTCCAGTTGTTCAGGTATTACTAAGGGTGAAATCCTGGAGAGTTTAAAATCATGCTGAGCTTTATCTGAGAGTCTTTGTGTTCCTGTTGCTCGCAGTAGTAATACAAAGTTCATGGGTTTTTCACAGAAAATAGGTACAAAGCTGTCACTGGAATGGTACCCTTTAAAAAGGTCCTAATGTGAAAAAAAACACTTGCTAATATGTGCTTTTTAGGTACAAAGTGTATGTTGTGAAAGGGTGACAGCTTTTGTACCTTTTTTCAGAAAAGGAAGGGAATACAGATACACATAAAAAGATGCACTGCAAGTCACTTTATATAAAAGCATCTTCAAAATGCATATATGGAAATGTCTTTATCCCTCTCTTTCTACTTGCCCTTTATCTAACCGTCAGCAATTAACCTGTCAGCACTGTTTCAGGTACACTCTCCGAAAAAAGGTACAAAAGATACAAAGGTCACCAGGATGGTATCTTTTAAAACCTCTTTAACCCTAGGACCCTGTCCCGGGTCCAAAATTTCTTATTTTTACTTAATATAAAATATTCTTTAAATTTTTAATGGTCTGTCATGGACCCCAGTAACACATATGAGATACTGTTTGAAAGCTTACTTTCTGCAGATATGCATCACTTTGACATATCTTTGATTGTAAAAAAGTTATTTACACTTAATTTACACTATCACCCCCCAATATTTTTTTATATGATTTAATATTCACATATTTCATATTTTTCAAGTATGACAAATATGGGCAAGTCTTATATCAAAAGAAAGCTATTTTTCTCAGGGATAAGGCTACATCGTTATTTTTGTTCTACATCTAACACATATCCAACAATCGTCGAATGAATAATAAGGTAAAAAATTGTATTTTGTAAACATATGTGAAACTTGAGTGTGAACTGCCTCAGATAGCACAGATAGCCACAAATGATACACCATCTTTTCTCTTAGGTCCTACTCTAAAAAATGAGTCCATTCACAGCATTTTCTTTGGTTGTGTGCATGAATAATCCCTTGCTATTTATTATATGTGCAAAACAAAAAATTAATATTTATATGAAAAATGTATTTTCACACCCTTCAGTAAAATGAGAATAACTTTTGAATGCGACATGCTAAAGAGTTCATTCTTTTTTGTGGTATTTACTGTCTGCTGCTGCTAACAACCAGAACTGTCTGCAGTCTGCTAGAGCACACAGAACCAGAGTTATTCACTTTCAAAAGAGTTTTTACAACATAAAAAAGAAAAGTTGGTGTTGCATCATATGAAAAACAACATAAATAACAAAATTTGTCACAAACAGCAGCTTTTTATTCCACTGTATGTGGTAATAGGGACACTTCAAATGTTTTTAGGCAGAAATTGTATACAAAAAGGGTATTATTCCTCCCTTCAGTTGGAATAAAATAACTTTTGCATACATTATGTAGAGAAAAAATTCATTTTTCCTCTGTAAGCTGACAATTCCTGGAATCAAACAAAACTGTCTGCAGGTAGCTGGAGTACCCAGGTCCAGAGTTATACACTTTCAAATAGAAACTTTAGAAAATAAAACATCAAAAAGTGCCTATTTATTTTTGTGTTTATTAGAGGACTGACAACAAATACAACCATGTTTATCACTTTCAACAGTGTTTTATGTAATTTCAAAGGGTTTCCTGTAAAATGATAACAAACTTTTGTATGTAAACCTCTGCATGTGGGTATGGGAAGCTTTTGAAATTGGGTAGGCCAAATCCTGGGGAAAATCCAATATGCACCTTTTTGGTAAAATTTTTACAATTTTGTACCTTCTTGTACCTTTCATACTGAGAGTGTACAAACAAGTCTCCAGCTATCACTTAATATTATTGTTTTTCCCTATTAGGTTCCAACACAAATAATATTGTCTGGCTTATTTAAAACCTCCACCCCCACTCTGGCCCAAACCATGAAAAGACCTACTTTCTCTAAAAGGGCTGTTTTTACTAAACCATTTAGAGTATAAGCATAACTGTGGTATCATTAAATAGAAGACACTTTGAGTTTCATTTTCCAGGTTTCAAAATTTGTTTAAGATAAAAATTAAAAAAGTTAGAGAGGCTGAAGTACGTTGTAATAATACTAAAAATCTTAATGATAAATATGTGTGTGAAACCTAGAAATGCAATGATGCCAAAGCCACAAGTCTAAAGAATTTATATTTCATGTTTGAAGTCAATAGGCCCAAAAATGAGATTCTTGCAAGAGTTTTTGTAAGACTAGTGCCTTTTTTAAGTGCCAGTGAGCCCCAAAATAAAAGTCTTTTGTTTACATGCATACACGTTCGTTCTTATTATTGTTTATCCTTATGTAAGCATATAAAATGCCATTTCCACACCAGGAAATAAAATGTCACACAAAGATTGTTGGATTCGTTATCTAATTGGCTACACGTTCTGTCTATCAATATTTCCCATGAAGTCATTGGAGGAACGAGCAATGACGTCACAATATTTGACAGCGCTGTTTGGATATTATGTATTATACTCCCGCTTACTTTTTAGAAACAAGTTTGACCGCTGGTTTTGAACGCGAGTGTAATCTCATATACAAGTGTTATGATGTAAATAGTCCTCAGATTGTATATTATAATCTATTACAAGATGTGCATGTGAAATCTGATTTCATGAATAGGCATGAAATCTATATTTCATAAATTATACGCATTTGTGGACAAAAAATGGTCATTGGATATATTTTATTGGAGAGTTTTTATGGGTTATTCACACATCTGAAACAAACTGGATTCGATTCGCGATCGTTATTCCAACACAAAGTTAAGAAGTCCCATTTATATTTTGCATGTTGTCAGCTGGACTTCTGTAACAAAATACTATATTTATGATGCTAGAGCATCTGTATCTCAAAACAGAGACCATACACTGATGCTAAACCCGTAGACGTTTTAAACGATGTATAGTAATGTAAATATTATTATTGTTTGTAGACAGTAGGCTATATATATATATTGTTAGCTGCGTAAAAAAAACTGACGTCTTTCCGCCCCCAAGCTAGTGCGCGTCGAGAGGTTAAAAAGAAGTCAAAAAGTACTACTGAGTAACAAAACAGCTGAAAAACACATCTATTTACTTATTTTAATGGAGAGATTAATACACATTTAAAAAAAATTGGAGTAGGATTTACTTAAAAAACGCTAGGAAACAATTTTCACTCAGAAAATGTTAGTAAATTTAAGCACGATTATCAGCAGCTTTAAGTATTACTTAAATTAATAATTAAACAATGCGTCATGCAAATAAGCGGTTAAAACCGGATAGCGCATTCCGTATTTCTGTCACGGCTTCCCGCACATGCGCGAGTACTTATAAAAAACCTTTTAGTCGCAGTCTGGAGCCCTTGGTGCCCCCCTATTGCCAGGTGCCCCAGGGCACTCAACCAATCCCGTCTATGGATAATCCGGCCCTGCATGCACATCTATTATCTGGGTTTCTAAGTATCTTTTACTTGCGTTTGACGTTGTTTCCACCAATTGATTTCGATGACAAAACACAAAAGGATTATTAATCGAGCAATTCCATATCGAGCAATTCCATTTAAATTTAGAAATGTATTTGAGCAAAAAATAATAAAAAAGAAACTGCAAGTAAGTCATTGAAATAAATGTAACATTTTGAAGTAGAAAGACATCTAGAGCAGTGGTTCTCAAACTGGGGGCCCCAGTTTTATGACATTTTCTAAAATACGTTAATTGATCATGAATTCTGTGTAATTAAACCTAAAAAAATAAGGCTACTAACCAACAGCACTGCTTTGTATAATTTAATATGTTTTGTTTAATTAAAATGTTAAGTTTTAGAACTGTTTTTGTCATAATTTTTTGTTTGATGGGGCACGAAGGAATGTGCCGTACACAAGGGGGGCCGCTCGCTGAAAAAATTTGAGAACCACTGATCTAGAGACTAAAATATAATTGAGATTGACAAACCTAGCATTCGCTCAGAACCCCCTATAGCAATCACCCAAAATACCCAAATAATTTTATTCAAGGATCTGTCATTAACTGATTTTTCAGTGATATAAAATCTTCAAGTCTGTATCTTTCATCAGGGTGGCAGAACTTATAAATGTCGGGCTGAGCTGAATATTTGTGGACTTATTAGGTTAGGTATGAGGGCCAGCTGTTCCAGTCGAGCGGGACTGCTGAGTGGACGCTGATGAATCCCGTCTGATAATGAGCACTAAGCATGCCGAGAATCCGCACACATTTCAATCATTACAACTCTGAGGACAGAGTAATGGTGAAAGAGCAAAAAAAAAGAGAAGAAAACGACACAATGAGCCACCTTGGCAGAGTGAACTTTTTCATTTTTCTAAGCAGCACTGTGAGTTTTGGCTTAGACGAACTGCAGGTATCACCTTCCTCCGAACTGGCACAATGCCGTCACTGCTCCTTACGCTTAAATGAAACACTTAACAGAGCTGATGTGTGTGGGAATGCCTTTACGAGTTACACCTACAGCACTAACGGCAGAACCAGACGTTCCTGTGAGGAGAACCGCATCTCTGATCCAAAAGCATGGAAACTCAAGGGCACATGAATGGCGTTATGACAGACGTTGCCGATTGGACATCTTGTGTGAATTAAAGTGGGCCTGACTGCACTCCGTGTCCCTGTGTGCGGCGGATCGGATAACAAAGCCAGGCCTGTGAAGGTAAACCGATCCTATCACCAGACTCACCAGACTGCAGATCCATAGGCCTGTCCACAGAAAAGTTTCTCTGTTTCCCTGCAATGAAAGGGGAGAGCTATGGACACACACACACACACATACGAACAGAAACAAGCACCTCCATACTCGAAGCTTTGGACACACATAGATATACTTACAGCATCACGCACACACACTCAACAGGCCGTGAAATGGGCCTTATCAGACCGACGGCAAATGAGATGTAAAAGGTCTTTTCAGGTATGCACATTCCATTGTAACATCCTCAAGAGAATAATTCATCTTATTTTCATAAAAAAAACTAAATGATTTCTCTCACAGTTTGTCCTTGAGATGATGCAAAAGACCTACTGTATAATACAGCTCTGTGTAGATCACATAGACAAAAATTTCTTCAATTTATACTTACTCGAACAAACAATTTAATGTTGCTGTAAAAAAGTAATAAAACTCTGGGGTGAGGATTGTAGATGTGTTATCTGATCTGTTAAATAATGCATAAAATAGGATAATACAATTCAATGATTATTATAGAAGATTACAGGATGATTATAACATTGGTTATAGGCAGGGCTTGACTTGTTAAGTATGGGTTTTGTGGATTTATATCAGTGACTTAAAAATGTTGCTTTTTTTAAAACCAAGCATAAACATTATTCTCTTAAAAATACAAACATGTACATACATGTAGCTCATATAATATTGTAGCCCAGTTTGTGCTGAACACAGTGTTATGAGACACTTGCGATTAATATGTTTAAAGCAACTGAAAAAAGACCAAATGTAAGAGCATGTGTCCCAAAAATGGTCCATGACCCTAGAGGGTTAACACCCACCAACCCGCCAAATGCGGGTAGATTTTCGCTGTGGTGGGTAAGACGGCCATTCCCGCTATCCACTTTGGCAGGTTGAATATAATTTTTTTTAGTCTTCTTAAAAATTATGTGAAATGATAAACAATGCACAATGTCCAGTAGGGGTTATTTACCATATAGAGCTCGAGCGCTGATGGATTTGCAAATGCACGGGATGCAGTCTGAGCGCATACACACACTTCTGTAAAGATTAAACTGCATGGAAGTGATTGAAGAGATTTAAAGTGTTTGCACACTCTCTGGGCAAGAGCAGAGAGAAATTCATAGCGCATACCTGAATACAGACGTCACAGTTTTCTCCGAAGTCAAATAAAACCCACGAACGGAGAGGTTCGCACATCATATTAAAGTAGGCTACTTTTATCAGTAAAAGAGCGCCTTGAATTCTTAAAACATTTTTAACAGAAACCATGATCAAGCTTATAAAAACAATCTGCGTAAACAAGTTGACAGTAAAATTTATCTAGATGTCTTGACAGTATTTACTGCTGTTGTTAATAAATATTTAAAGTGGGTTTTTTGTGTTTATCTTTTCAGTTAATCTTCTACAACCCTGCTAGCCTGGCTAACACCAGACCAGTCTCATAGAGAATGAGACATGGTCTGGAAACCACATGCTCATTTTCTCATATTTGAGGCGTGGTTTACGAATGCCCAGAGCCATTTATTGGGTGTACGAATGTCTATCAAATGTGACTGTACGTAGCCCATAACCAATTGTTTCAATTATACCAGATGACGTATGTAGAGCGACATCAATTCAAGCGCCAACAACGTTATCGGGTACATGTGCACATCTAAACCGGTAGCTGTATATTGATATTGAAAAGCAACACAACTTAGTGGCACTGTGACAACCACAGTACAGGCATAATGACAATATGATATTAATAAATACCACTTACCATTTATAAGTTAAATGCACTTCGTCAACGACGATGCCTAGCAGGTTGGTCCTATAAAACTCTGTGGCTAACATGTCTTGCCATATCTAAACATCCTTCTTGGATATAAAAATTGTTTAACGCCAAAAGTTGCTCTTTTTTAAATAAACTTGCATTCAAAACCACTTACACCACTATCTAAGAGCATCGAAGAGTAGTTTCGCTATGGATAAACAAAACTGTTTCGGTGTGTCGCACAGACATCGTCATCGTCTTGCTGCCCTTGATTAGTTCCCTATTTCAGGGGACAAAATATTCTATAGTTTTCATGCTAGACTTGCAGCGTGAATACATTTGCGCGCAAGGCAGCACGGGGAAACCCAGGCTACAACCCTGCACCACTTTTAATATATTTATTAGAAGTAAATATACTTATGCCTTTCTAGCATGTTTTTCATGCACCTAAATATATGATATGATCTATACTGATATACCAACTAATAAATGTAGTCTTAAAGGATTAGTCCATTTTCTTAATAAAAATTCAGATAATTTACTCACCACCATGTCATCCAATATGTTGATGTCTTCTTTGTTCAGTTGAGAAGAAATTATGTATTTTGAGGAAAACATTCCAGGATTTTTCTCATTTTAATGGACTTTAATGGACACCAACACGTAACTGTTTTAATGCAGTTTCAAAGGACTTTAAATGATCCCAAACAAGGCATAAGGATCTTATCTAGCGAAACGATTGTCATTTTTGACAAGAAAATAAAAAAATATGCACTTTTAAACAACAACTTCTGTTCTTCCTCACGTAATTGCGTAAAGCCGTGAAAAGGTCACATGTTACATATATGAAATGCACTAATTTGCATTAATTGGTTTCATTCGACATACAACAACGTCGGAATGGTCCTCTTTCTTCACACTTGTAAACACTGGGGCGTAGTTTCGCATACGTCCTCCGTGACCTCTTGACGTGATGATGAAAGGCGTGAGGTCGCGCTGGCACATCACATGACCGGAGATAGATGAGAAGTTGTTGTTTAAAAGTGCATATTTTTTATTTTTCTTGCCAAAAATGACAATCGTTTCGCTAGATAAGACCCTTATGCCTCGTTTGGGATCATTTAGAGTCCTTTGAAACTGCAATTTTAAACTGCATTAAAACTGTTACGTGTTGGGGTCCATTAAAATTAGATGTTTTCCTCAAAAAACATAATTTGTTCTTGACTGAACAAAGAAAGACATCAACATTTGAGTAAATTATCTGGATTTTTTTTTAAGAAAATTGACTAATCCTTTAATAGGCTTTATGCCCAGCTGCACTACTTCCTGAACTTCAGCCAGCGCCTTGTTTCCTGTCTGCCATTATTGGACAAACTGATTAATCCAGGTGAGCCTGACCTCAGTAGTTACAACAACAATAATCAGACACACCTGGATTAATCAGCCCGTCCAACAATGACAGACAGGAAACAAGGAGCCGGCCGAAGTCCAGGAAGCAGTGCAGCCGGGCATAAAGCCTATTTGGGTGGTCAATCTGCATTTGAAAGTCAGTCTGCATCTAATTTGGCTAAATCAAGTAAAATTACTATAGTAAAAGTCATTTTAGGATGCAAAAGTAACAACTAGCCACTTTGGCTAGCAGTGTTGTGCCTGAATGAGTTCATTGAACAAAAGTTCATGAACTCGTTCATATTTTGGGCGGACATGAACTGAACGTACTGTATTACTGCCTGATGAACGTTATTGTGAACTCGTTCATTCTGGTGCTTGTGAATGGCACGCTCCTCTCAGTTTAACGTTGTTCAATACGGTGCCAGATTTCTATAGAGTCTTCCAGGCGAAAACTGGCTAAAACACACTGTAAACAGGCCTTAATGTGTAGGGCAAAAAACACCCAATCTGGCAACACCGCCACCAGGCTGCATGCGTCATCAAAACAACACTGACTCTGGACGCTGCTGAAATCCCTGCCGCGCCACTCACATAGTTTAACATTAAATAACATCATATTTGTCCTATATCGTTAAAGATTAACATAGGCTGCTAACGCATATTCTGGATCTTGAAATAGATTCTGACTAAGCTCACGCTATTTAACGTGCACGTGCGATGTGCAATACCTGCGAGTTGTCATACACGCGACGCCTCGCAGCGCTTCTCGCCCGATGTGCGACCCCCTTGAAGCACCCGGCTAGCCTTTCAAGGTATGTGCAAGCAAATACAAAAATGAAAAGTCAATGCTATTGTAAACCCTGGTTGGATAAGGATTTAAAGTTGGATATGAAGATGAAATCTGACGCATTTAGCTTCAGTGTTAAAACTGATAAAATAATTGCTGTCTGTGATTCTATATGGGCTATAATTGCAATATTTTTTTTTAAATAATATGGGAAAAAAGAGCTATAAATTAGTTCATTTTTGGAACTGTAAACTAGTTCAAAATGTTGAAATATGAACTATGAACTGAAATAGTTCATTTTAAAATTTGTGAACTGTGAACTGAACTAGTTCATGTAGAAAGTGAACTTTCCCAACACTGTTGGCTAGTAAGCAAAAGAGTTAATGTCAAGGCCTGGTTTTTGGGGAACTATAACACATTCGAAGGTTAAAATGAGATCTTATTTGTCTTAAGTCTTTAAACCTTCAGTTTTATTAATATGATGATGTAAAATATAAGATGCTTAACAGAAAAGCCACATAAATTTTACATGTGCAAAAAAAATTATCAGATGTGAAATGTGGTCTTGGAACATTCCATATAAATTGCCATGTGAAACCAATGGGTGAAATTTATGTGTTTTTCTGTAAGGGAATACTCATCAAAATTCATCAGGTGGCCTGTAATATTGGAAATAAACCATCAGACCTTCAGCATTGTTGGGTAAAAATGTTTACATTTATGCATTTGGCATAAATTAATAACTCAGTATTTTTGTCCCTTTGAACCTATGACCTTTGTGTTGCTAACAATCCTCACTTGTAGGTGTGAAATCTATGGTGAACATTCAGACATGCAGTAACAGCTGGAACAGCAGAATGTATGGCAATAACTCAACCTCTTCTCTGGTTGTTCACCTCACCTGCTTATACAGAGACCACATGGCTAATATGAAGTGAGAAAAGTACTCGCATGATAAAGTGAATCTGGGCTCCATCTGGGCTTGTGTTACACACAGAATGATATAAACTCACGGTCAGTAAAGCACTTAAGATGGCAGGCATTCTTAAGAGGCTGTGGTGTCAACCGAGCTGACCCGGGAACAGAAGAGAGGGGTGGAATCTGATGAGCGATCCGTTCAAATGCTCTCGCGGCACACTGGCTCCCGGATCTGTTTCATATTCATTTCTCCATCGGAGAGGAATTGTGGGGGTGGATTTGGAAGAACAGCATTGAGAAATTCACTGTAACTGTAAATACAGCAGAAGATTTGTAGATCCATTTTACACAAGCACATTAAGAGAATTTATTTTATTGCAGTTCACTAGTTCATGAGTTATGCGCGTAGATATGTGTCACTATAGATTAAAGAGATAAAGATTTAATTCTTCTAAAATGGTGCGTATTTGGCAAGGGATGTGAGGTATTTCCAGTTTGTTTTTATTTCACTTTTTCATCTCGTCTAACTCATTTGTTTTTGTTTTGTTTAATCTTCTTACTGCAGTTTTTCAGCGCGGGTCTCTGGGTATCTATCGCATAAATCCCTTTAATTTGTGTGTTCGAGAAATAAAGAGATTGTCAGTCTGTGTGTTTATATCTTTAGCCAACATCAAGACAAGCATGTGATGCATGTGGGAATAAAACATCACACCTGTGTATTTTCTATTTGTCAGTGTTGAATCAACATTCTGCACATCAGACCCATTTGTGTCGTCTGCTTAATACTTTATAATGTGCAGATTAATTCATCTGAACAGAAAAAATCCCACATGAAGATTTTGTTATTGTGGGAGAAAAAAACACATTCATTATTATTTGAAAAGGCCTTTGACAGCGGACTTACAAAAACATGAAGAAGCCCCTTTAATCTTAATTTCAAGCTCTAATAGAGGAAATTCATTAAATTCATTAATATACCGAGTCAGGGGGCTTAAATTATTTAAATTTGAACATGGTATTTTGTAAATCAAGATCACTAATACTTTAAACTAATACTTACAGGTATAACTAATACTATTACTTTATGTACTTTTCACATAAAGCCAAATAGATTGACACGGACCTAACAGCTGTGAGTGTATATTGCCTTTATTTTGTGGAGGAAGTTGTCTCCTGTGTAGGTGCCCTGGACAGGACAGCACAGCTGCAGCTGAAGAACAGCATTATTTCCAGTTCAGGTTTTTTCTGAAGAGGGCAGAGAAAGGCAATAAATCTCCCTGCGTGCTGTCCGTCCATGATACAGCGTTACAACAGCACAAGACAACTTAATAGGAACTGTAACTTGTTGCATTCTGAACTTAAAATATTTTCATTCCTAAAATGGATGAACAAACTATTAAGGACATAAGGTCACTTACAGTATGCTCACATGTCCGCATGTCAGCAATTGCTGCACTGTAATTGGTTCGAATTTGAAGGCCACAAAACTGTGACCCAAAATGGTTGCTTCCTTACATTTTTAAGTATATTCAAACTCTTTTTTCTAGTCATTTAAACTTTACTGAAATAGTTAATTTCTAAGTATTTTTGTCCTGTATCGTGTCAAATATTGTGCTCTGGCTTACAGAGATGGGCTCGAGGGTGGTTCATATGCTGCACATGCGACATATCAACTAAGCAGGGGTTAAATTGGGATTTGTCATGTGGGGGGGAGAGCTCTGTGTGTGTTGGGGGGCTTTGAGGGGTAAAATGTTTAATACTGATGACAGCAAAGCCACTGGTGTGTTTTACCTTTGATAAGTTTCAACTTTGAAGCTGTGTCAGAGGTTAATCCAAAATATTTTAAAAAGAGCGTCTGAATTTGCATTAATTGATGCAAATCTATGAGTCTGACACCTGCATTTGTTGCACATGTCATCATGCACAACTGATCAAACTTTATTAAGTTATAATACAACCTCCTTGATTAATTCTAGGCAAAAAATACCCCAAAAGAGTTAACAAGAAATGTACAACATATCAGCAACATGTCTTTACTAAATAGAGATTCCCTGCTGATATATATAATGAGTTATATCAAGCCTTAGCCAAGATAAAAAAACACAAAGTACTAAAAAGTAACGTAAGCATTACTTTCCATGAAAAGTAACTAAGTAATGCAAGTAGTTTTGTTTTTTGGGAGTAACTTAATATTGTAATGCATTACTTTTAAAAGTAACTTTCCCCAACACTGACTGTTTAAAGAGTGCTTTACTTCCTGTTTTCCTCCAAACAATCGTATCTTAATGACAAAAGATGTATTTCACAGTACACTGTGCTTCTGGGGAAGTAGGGAGGGGGGGGCAATCGTGCTGGGACATGGTTTAGTTGGGTTAGCCCTAATGTGAGTGCGACCTCTGTCATCATTTAATTACCTTCAAGTTTTTACAAAACCGTATAAATTTTTTTGTTCTGCTTAACACAAAATATATTTTGAGCAATGTTTCTAACCAAACAGTTTTGGAGCACCATTGACTTTCATAGGATTTTTCCTACCATGGAAGTCAGCAGTGCTACTGCTTCCTGCTTGATTACAAATATCTTCCTTTGTGTTTAAATCAAGATGTGGAAAATCTTTGTGTCTTACATAGTCATAAAGTCTTGCTTTAAAAAAAGTTTATACTAAAAAATATTCACCAAGCGGTGAAGAAAAATAAACTTTAATTTTGTTATATCTCTTTATTAAGTTCTTATTTCAACTTTATTATTACCCTATAGACCGTTTCATCAGACGCACACACGTTGCTGCGGTTAACTTCCAGTCCTTGTTTGTTTATCGGTTTGGCTAGTGACTAAACTGACTAAAAACCTTGTGGAAAATAAAAATGTTTCGGTTTCCAAAAGACAAGGGGAGATGGCGAGCTTGGATCATGCTATGCAAAGGAGGTCTGGCACTTTGGCAGCAAGGCAAGAGTTTAAGGATCTGTACTGTAGCTAACATTGCATACATTAATTTTACACAGTAACGTTAGCTCAGGGCTAAAGCTTAAGGTAACTTACTGGATATTTATTTTACTTGTTATCAGTAATAATCTGCTATGTGGATGTACTTAGAGATCTACTTTTCTACTTTTATATTGCTGACAAAGGAAAAGGACTGAATCTAAGAAATCTATACTTGGCATTGAAAGTGTTTGCATTGCTGTCTTTGGAGGGTCAAAAAGCTTTCGGATTTTATCAAAAATCTTAGTTTGTGTTCTGAATATAAATGAAGATCTTACAAGTGTGGAACGACACGAGGGTGAGTAAATTCTATAGACCATTTGCGTGTTTGCAAACAGAGATGATGTTTTTTGTGGGCGTGAAGGGTTTTAGTATTAAACCGTGATTTTTATGGGTCCGATGTTCTGTTGAAGTCTGTTTCCCCTATATTTCTCTTAAGTGTAATGTTTCTTATAACGTTTTCACCAAGTTACGTTTATTTTTTAAATAAATTAAAAGGCTTGGCTACTGATATGTGTGCATGTATTCTGTTTAATATCATTTATTAAATATTTCATAATTTCCTGTTTTCAATTTCTTCCTTATATTTTTAGCCTACGTGTTTGTTCTAAAACTATTATGTTTACATGCAAATTCATTTGTATAGGCCTGTTTATATTTTATTAACACTTTACATCGTGTGTGTGTGTGTGTGTGTGTGTGTGTGTATATATTTATTAGTAAATATCATAATTTAGAACAAACAGGAAGAAGACATAGGCTAAGATAGAAGGTTAAAAGAAGTAATAGAAAACGAAAAAAATATGAAAACTTTAATAAATGGTAATATTATTGATATTTTGAACTCATTCAAATTTTTAATCTTTCTAAATATATTATATATGTAACATGATAAAACGCTATAAGAGACACATAGAGGGAACAGACTTCGACAGAACACCGTATATCTTCTCTAATTATTTTCTATTTTAATTATTAAAAGATTTTCAAATGATTTCATCACACCAGTCTGTCCGGCTGAGGGCTTATTGCAACCATAAACACCTACGTTTATCTTCAAATGGTCTCTTCGACGACGGTATACTATAAAAATGAAGGTCATCTATTTTAGCATTCATATTCTGACACTCAACAGCACAACAAGACATTTTCTAATGAATTATATTGTTTGTTTCACTCGTGTCTCACTCATTTCCACTGTTTTTCTGCCACCACATTGCGCGCGTGACGTAACTGTAACGTCGACTCGCAAAAGGTCTATACAATTCGAAAAATCACATCCAGGTTGTGCAGTGTGAATGTGGCTCAGCGGTTTCTTTTCTCCGACCCCCTATAAGAAGGCGACCTCAACCCCCCAGCCCTCTTCATCCAGGCCAGACTCCCTGGCATTTCCCACTTCACCATGTCCAGTTGTTGTTGGTGGACTGAAAACCGGAGGAAAATAAAGAGATCTAAATGTCAGCGGGGAAGTGCGGTGCATTCCGCGCCCCTGCATCTCCTGAGCGGTCACCTAGAACAGCATGTGATCCCAAAACAAAGCTACCCATAGCACAAGGCGGGGGTGGAAGCGGAGACATTACACAGAATGCAAGCCAGTGGGATAGTCAACCAAGTCCAGTACAATATCTCTCTGGTCCATCTCTACCTGCAGGGACTGGCCACTTTTCATTTAGATTCTTTTACATGATACTGTGTTTTTCTGGGTTGAGATGACAGGGGACTGGCGGTGGTTCTGGCATAAATGGAGAAAACTTGAAAGGCTGTACCTGATCCAGCAGACGCCTCCAACACATTGCATTAACTCCATCTCCACACAAACATACAGTTTTCTGACCTGCATACACATAAACACACACTTCCTTATCATTCAGTCACATAATGAAAATACATAGAAAAGCTACATGGAGATTTAGTGCTGTGTACTGTACACTGCAGGTCATTTCCTTCTCTCCCCTTCATTTCCGAACTCCTTTTTCCTCAAAGGTGTTTTCAGTGCGAACATGAAAGATGCATGAGGAAGAAAAAGGTCACGGCTGAAAAAAAAAACAAAAAAATAAAACCTTTCTGTCGCAGCACGAGAGAGAATGGTAATTTTATTTAGTCTTTTATTTGTTTTTGTCCCTGTGACAGTTTTTTGGCAAAGAGAAATGCGAAAAGGACCAGCTTGGCAGTGGCACGCCAGTCCTGAATTAGCTTTGTCCCTTAAATGCTTTCATGAGAGATCGGCACACTTGCGGTGCCTCTGGGAGCCCAAAAGATCACAAAATACTTATTTATGTGAACTTGAATGCATGTTGCATATTTTAAATGAAAGCAATATTTACATACAACACGGCCTAGCCGTGCATTTGATTTAAACCCACGGTCCGCATCCCAACTGATCCACATCCAAAACATGCTCTCAGCCACTACTGACGTCTCATGGAATACATTATTCTATATTAGATTTACCTCAAATGCAACACCAGTAAGCCAATTCTGGATCTCCAAGCATGTGTAGAATATTATTTAGGCTCGTTTGACTAAAGCTTTGAGTATGGACTAAAGAAGTTAGCTCACCACAAATGGGGTAAAATAACATTTGCTGCTACTGTGTATGCTTTTAGTTATTCTGCGCAGACGTTTCACTGCGGGGACCTCACGGAAAAAGTTGGCGAATATGTGTAAATCCAGGCTGAATGAAATAAAGGGTCACAAAGATAAAATGAGATTTAACTGTATGCGGAGAGCATGCAGTACATGATGTTGCATGTCTTACAGAGAATGGTCTTAAAGGTGAAGTGTGCTTATGTGTAAATAATGTACTTTCTCTTATAGGTAAGCCTTACATTAACACTGTGGCTCTGTTGTAATGTATCAGAACATTGGGACCATTTAGTATTCCGACCAAT
This sequence comes from Misgurnus anguillicaudatus, assembly GCF_027580225.2. Taxonomy (NCBI): domain Eukaryota; kingdom Metazoa; phylum Chordata; class Actinopteri; order Cypriniformes; family Cobitidae; genus Misgurnus; species Misgurnus anguillicaudatus. The sequence continues at coordinate 19,185,354 of NC_073354.2, forward strand.
GGAGTGTTTGGGAAATGCAGAAAACCAGTGCCTTTAAAGAAAAGCAAACATACACTTCCTTCATTATACGCTGTGTATGTCAGCCTGTTTATGTGTGCATAATGTGCATAAGCTATCCTACTTTTTTTTCTCACACTATCCTCTCTGCATATTTTCTCACATCCCTCCCTCCATCGCTTAATTCTCCATCTGCATCTTGTGCTGACTCAAAGCTTGACCAACCAGTCTGGTCCTAATGTTTCTTGGACCATTTGCTGGCCAACACCTGATACTTTCATCCTGCAGCCCTACAGCATGGCTAATCTGGCCCTGCCAAATGGCCAGAGACCACCAATCCTGAAGGTCTCTATTGTGGTTCAACTGAACACTGTCCAGGAGCATAGTCCCTCTAATTAACCCCATATGCTTTTAGAAAGCCCACATCCCACCCGCAGGCCAGCAATGTGATTCAGTGCTAAAAATCAGCTTAAAAATAAATGTCCCAAGCACAAGAACATAATGTTGTGGCGCAGTGGGAAAAGTAATCAACCAAAAAACGACAAAAACTTAAAATGAATGAATGACCAATAAATGTTTGCCCTATATGTAAATGTACTATATATACACAAATATATAAAATATATATTCTTTTTTCTTTTTTTAAACACACACACATACACACGCGCGCACACACACACACACACACACACACACAAACACACACGCATGCACGCACGCGCGCACACACACACACATATATATGAAGAGTTCAGATGCAAACCTGTATGGTCCAATTACTCACAAGGGACCCAAGTTGAAATGTGATCCATGGTCGTTTTCAATCCCACCCTGTCTCTCTCCAGTCACTCTTCACTGTCTTTTATGAATTATGGTAAATGGCTCAAAAATTCAGTAAATACTTTTGGTAAAATTTTTGTTTTTGCAGCTCAACAATTGAAACTGTATTAAATTCTACTGTGCACTTAGAGGACTTTGCCGAAATAGGGACAACAAGGGACCAATATTTCTGAATTGGCATCTGGGTATTTGATGAACCTATACTGTACTGTGATATATTGAATTAGACTTTATATATTGTATGTAACAAATGACTGTGGGCATGGGAAACTGTGTGTGCAGGCAGCCATTAAAAGCTTCGGCCAGCAAACACAAACAGTTTGCCCGCTTGGAGGCTCTCTCTCTTTCTCTCATTGTGCTGGATAGGTGATGGCACAGTTGCAAATAAAAAATATAAAAAATGCCTTGTGATCATACATCAGATCCATACATCCAGTTAATAATATCATTATTTTTTTTTAGATTTTTAACTCATCATGAAATAATATGTGTATTACTGTCTGTAAAACCCATAAAGTATCATAATCTAATTATGAGATTCAACATTATTTCAATCATTGATTTTACTTTCATTTGAATCTTTCACATCAGCGTCAGTACTCAGATCAGATAAAACAGCATCGCGCCTCAGACTTAAAAGCATCAGCTCTCAGAAAAACATAGTCAGAACTAAAGTCTCACACATCAGACATCGGGTAAAAGGGCCTCGGATTAAAAGACATCAGGTGAAACGACCTCAGACAAAAAGCCTTCAGGTCTTACTCAATCAGACATCAGGCAAAAAGGCCTCGGACTAAACGGCACCAGGTCTCGCACAACAAGGCATCGGACAAAACGGCCTCAGACAAAAAAGCATCAGATGATTTTGCATGTGGACCCGCCCCTTCACATGATGTCACTGTCGCAAACTTACGATAGATCAATAAAGACTTATTAGGGCATTTTTGTTTCTTTAACTGTGTATTAATTGTAGCCTTGACATAAAGGGCCCTATTTTAACGATCTGAAACGCAAGTGCGAAGCGCAAAGCGCAAGTGACTTTTTGGGCAGATCTTGGGCGCTGTTGCTATTTTCCCGGCGGGAGAAATAACTTTTGCACCAGGCGCAAATCAATAATGGGTTGGTCTGAAGTAGGTTCATTATTCATAGGCGTGGTTTGGGCGTAACGTCAAATAAACCAATCAGAACGCTATCCAACATTCCCTTTAAACGCAAGTTCAATGGCGGGTTGCTATTATTATGACGGATTTACCAGGCGCACGCCAGGAGCGGTTCACAGCGGAGGAGACCGACGTTCTTGTAAGAGCAGTCAAAGACAGAGAAGTTGTTTTGTATGGGGATGGGAGAAACCAGCCAAAATCAGCGTAGGTTAAACAGGTGTGAGAGGAAATAGCCACAATTGTCTCATCAGCTGGCATCCCCATCGTTGCGCCAAGCGCTACAATGATGTCAGGAGACGGGGGAATCCCAAGCTTGCCAGCATAAATCGGGCACGCCGTGTAACGGGACGTGGATCTGCCTCTACACATGACCTGACACCAGCAGAGGACATCGCTGCGTCCACCCTCACCGCTGAAAGGGTTTGGGGGCTTTGAAATCGGACCCAAGAAACGCAAGCAAGGTCCAACCCCAAAGTACACTTACAAATCAAGTTCATATACATTAAGGTTTCTTATGAAAACATTTTAATTATTATTTACATAAAATAAACGTAATACAGCCAACTTATGAAAATATTTTAATCGTTATTTTCATGAGAATTTTTTAACGCAGCCACACAAAATAAATAAAAACTATCACCACAATGCTCAACACAATGATTTCCCTTATCTTATGTGTTAATATTTTTTATTGTAACAATTTATGAGTTGCAAAAATAACTGTTGCATCTGTGTAGATTAGATAAGCAAAGTGTGTGCGCGTTGTGCACGCTATTATGGTCAAGTATGCGCCCTTAAAATAGCATAATGAACCACGCGCAACTGACTTTAGACTAGTTTTTTTTTGGTCAGTGGCGCAATTGTTTTTTGAAACTGCAAAATAGCATCAGGGATGGTTTGCACCGGAACACGCTTCCTTTTTTGCGCTGAACCGCCCAGGGAGCGCAAGTTCATTCCCTAGTTTGCCGACGTGCGTCTGTGGAGGGAAAAACCCGCTGTGCGCCGGTGCAAAATACGAATGATACATGCGTCACTGACAAAGTCAATTGCGCTAGGTGCAAGATAGGGCCCAAAGTGTTTTTGTTCCTTTTCTCACTTACCTCTTTAATATCCTCTTTCATATATCTAAAAACTGAACCGAATGTGTCCACTTTGTCTCAGATGTTTTATCTTCTTAACTTTCCTAAAGAGAAATAAAATATGAAATGTTATTGTTTACATATGCCTACAATAGGAATATAAATCTGTTAACATTATTGCAAAGTCCGAATTATGATGTCCTTATGAGGAATGACTGTGTATCATACCCGTCAACCCTTCCATTTTTTGCTGGGATTTTTCCGTATTTTACCATTCTTTCCCGCCATAATCCTGTTTAAATCATCACCCGTATTTCTCCCGTATTTTTAGTCTATCTATAAAAAAATTCCACTGGCCGTATTTGATGTTTGCTACATTCACCTTGTTTTCAGTACAAATATCTAAAAATTCTTAAATTAAGATGCATTTTGCTCATCAAAAAACTATATCTTGATTAAGAATTGTTAGATATTTGTACTGAAAACAAGACAATTCTAGTGTACCCATCCATTCCCTTGCATAGTAATGAGGGGGGGTTGGATTTCCCTTATTTTTAAATCCCAATGTTGACAGGTATGCTGTGTATATATTAAACCCCCTGCAAAACTTTACTACAAAATCTTTTAAAACACCAGTTTAGTGTAACAGCAGTTATCTGGTTATCTCTACTTTTTACAAACCATTTAACTGATTGGGTCTGTAATTTAATGAAACAACTAGTTTTCTTATTCATTCTCATGAAACAGATCCAGGAAGTTTGGCTGTTATGCCCTAAGGCTCGACTGTGAGGTAGGGTGCGTGCTCAACCAAGCACAGGTGCATCGGTGGCAGCATTTAATGCAACACTTCTGCTGGCCTGTGAATGGACACAGAGGTCTTCATCTGAGTCTGTCACTGTCACAGGCAGTGATCTGGGAAGAGAATGAACAAGACTTCAGTCACAGCTCATCTCCTGAGCCTCCTCCCACAGGAGCTTATCTAAGGTAAAGGAAAGAGCCACAGGGGAAATTATAAGGACATTTATTATTGTTGTATCTGAATGTGTGTCATTGTGTGTTTTGTAAAACAGTCCGAATGCACTGGTTGAGTCTGAGCATAGGTTTAAAAAACAGTTCTGGCATTATTTGTTCATCCTTATGTTGGTCCAAACCGCTACGTTGTTTGTTTTCTATGAAGCACAAATTGAGAAATTTTACGCTCTTGTGTTCACCGTTCAATGTGACCATGTATGCATGGCAGGTAGTTTTATCTCTACTTTACAGAGTAAGTGCATTTGAGGTCTTAAACATTCGATCAATGAATGTGTTCCCTGGGAAGCAAACCCACAGTCATTCCTCACATGTAAAACATCCAAGCAAACTTTAATAGTTTAATATAAAAAATCTTCTGTTTGGATTTTCCTAATGGCTATGTAATCTCAACAATGCTGCTTTGCTCCAAAAATCCGAAGAGGTAAAGATAACCAAACTTTATTCATTTATTCCAGGCCTTTTAACAAAACATTGGATTATTCAAGGCCTTTGATCCCAACTGAAAACCAAGAATGCTTTTATCAACAAACTTAACAAGCATCAGATTTTACATTTCTTGATTTACACAGCATCTGAACTCAAAGAAAACAAAAGAAGATAGAAAAAAATAGATTTTCCCCTCAGAGAAAAAAAGTTGGTTTTCGTATTGTTCAAATTACCATTGAAACAGCCAAGTAAACAAACAAACTCTTTCTGAGTGTTTAAAAGATAATAGCAGAAGCTCAGCACAGAGTCCCGATCTGTGTAATGCTAATCTCTTTTCACACCGTCAGCCCGTGTGTCCTTTGTCCTCAGCCAGGGTCTCGCTGAAGGCTGAGACTTAATTCATAAAAGTGGCAGGGGCTTGGCACCTCTCTTTTGGGCCGGACTTTATGGATGGGAGGAGACAGCAGACAGATCCGTAAGAGTCCATCCAAGCCGGCTGTCAGCTCTGCTTATTGATGCCAGAGCCACCAGTGGCCGGTTGAGTGATTGCTGGACAGACCCCGGTTGATTGATGTGACGGACGATTGGCTGTTTGTGTGATACGCACAGTCTTCTCTGAGGTCTTCACGGGAAATACAGAGAGTGACGAGGGGCGTGATTTCATTACACAAAACACTGCGAGTGTGCTGGAGAAACAGGATGTTCCCCATTGGTTCGGTGACACTTAGGGTTGATTGATAAGGCAGTTGGGTCGATGGATCAGGTAGACACATGTAGTCCTACGCTTTGTTTATGGTTTAGACAGCAGCAGATGAATTCTGGGAAAGCAAGCCCTCTCAGAGGTGCTTACATGAGAATGGACTTCCTCACTTTAGCTTTAGTTTGTTGTAGTGAAGGATATGCATTAAGCAAAAGTATTTTTATCATGTGCATTGATGGAAACTACAGTTGGGCCACTGTTGTTAAAACCAGGAGGACAAATTTGTGCATGATATCAAGTCTTTTCATTTATTTAGCTGGCACTTTGATAGGTTTTCTCTCTTATTAGCTGTGAACAAGACACTAATGAGACAGTTTAACAGCTATTGAAGACAAGTTTGCTTCTGCTATTAAAGATATGTCTCTACTTAAGAAGCCTATAACAAGTACTGTATGTAACACAGCTTTTGACTAAATTAAAATGTGTGGTTACTTTAAATCAAAATTGTATTGCTCAGATGCTGCTCATTCATAGCTTTTTTTGAGTCAACTAATATTTTTAAGTTGAATGCACTCAAAATTATAAGACGACCATGTAACTTAAAAAATAGAATGAACCAACAATATTTTTACAGTGCATGTATGTGCATACAGGACTATGTAGTATATAGGCCAGGAGAGTCATTGCAGTTTGTCACAAATTGAACACCTGTGTATGTGTACATATGTTTTTTTAGTGTGAATGTACATTGTAAAAAGTTAAAGTTGGATCTATGTAAAAATTATTGCAATTGGTAACACTTAAAGGTACGGAAGAGGATTAGGGCCACTGGTGAAAAAAATATTTGAATTCTGACTTTATTCTCAGAATTCTGACTTTATTCTCAGAATTCTGACTTTATTCTCAGAATTCTGACTTTAATCTCAGAATTCTGACTTTAATCTGAGAATTCTGACTTTATTCTCAGAATTCTGACTTTATTCTCAGAATTCTGACTTTAATCTCAGAATTCTGACTTTAATCTCAGAATTCTGACTTTAAACTCAGAATTCTGATTTTAATCTCAGAATTCTGACTTTAATCTCAGAATTCTGACTTTAATCTGAGAATTCTGACTTTAAACTCAGAATTCTGACTTTAATCTCAGAATTCTGACTTTAATCTCAGATCCCTAATCCTCTTCCGTATTACGGGGACATTTCACAAGATTTGTTAATTTTTTTAAATAAATCTCCAGTACTCTATACGGTCCCCAGAGTACCGTATAGATAATGTATTTTAGCTTGTTAAAATTGCCATTTTGTAGGTGTGATGAAAAATGTGTCGTTTTTGGGTGTATCCTTTTAAATGCAAATTAGCTGATCTCCGCACTAAATGGCAGTGCTGTGGTTGGATAGTGCAGATTAAGGGGTGGTATTATCCCCTTCTGACATCACCACACTGCAAAAAATGATGTGTTAATTTTTTACACATTGTGTGTTTCATGCCATTTAAGGCGTTATTTCATGTTAAAATAAATAAAAGGGACAACACAAGTTGTGTTAAAAACAGTGACGGGAGTAATGGGTTACAAAGTAATTCCGTTACTGTAATTCCACTACTTTTAGCGGTAATGAACCTGTAACAAAGTATTTTTTTAAATCAAGTAAAGCAGTTACAATTACTGAAATCAAAATGAGTTGTTTACTCACGTTACTCTGATTTAAAAAAAATACTTACAGGTTCATTACCGCTAAAAGTAGTGGAATTACAGAACTTGTGTTGTCCCTTTTATTTATTTTAACATGAAAAAACGCCTTAAAAGGCATGACACACACAATGTGTAAAAAATTAACACATAATTTTTTTGCAGTGCAGGGGAGCCAAATGTCAATGACCATTTTTTTTACATGCTTGCAGAAAATTGTTACTTTTTTACATTTTCTAGGTTGATAGAAACACTGGGGACCCAACTATAGCACTTAAACATAGAAAAAGTTAGAATTTCATGATACTGTATCTCCCCTTTAAAAAATTAAGTTTTGCCAACTTTACTTTTTCCCTACCAGCGTTTTTCAAAATAGTTGCCACCCAGCGGCAGAATTTTTCATGATTTTCACTAAAGTTTAATGCCTTCCAGAAAATTTTCTTCTTTAAATATATAAACAAACAATATATCAAATGAAAGAACAGACCCTCTGCTTTTAAAAAAAATTATCCTAACTTGATTAGTTCTCTTCTTATCACCTCTCAAATATGAGGCTTCTTCAAAAATACAAAAATTTTTGCAAAAAGCTTTTTTGTGAAGGACTTTTGATAGAGATCAGATTCAAAGCGATCCTCAAAATCCTTGCTTCTGGGTTGTATAAGTTGCGGAAGAAGCCACCTGGTGGATAATAGCGGTATTGCGGTTTGCCAGAAATACTTGTCATTGCCAGGGAAGTGTTTTCTCTTAAGTGACGAGTTAACTTGTCAATGGCAGGAAAAATGTAAAGTTGAAGTTATAAGTTGATCCAACTTTTACTTTTTACAGTGTATGGCCAGCATCTCAAGTACATCAGACTACCTTATGTTTCTGATTTATGTCTTAAAAAGTTTCTGATATGCTGTGACTGATTCTCAATAAAAAAAGCAACCCTCATATGCATGCACCAGTTTAAAACCTCTACTAACAGATGTCAGCCATACTGACTAGCATGCATTCCTCATCCATGCAGTAAATGAACCCGATGGATGGATAAAGCTCAACACTGCCTGGACCATCTGGGCCCAGCATATAGCTCAACTGCCAAACAGTATCAAATCTGTTTTGGTAAAAGAAAAGTAATGAACAGTTTTGGGGTTTCTCATTAATATAGCAGGACTATTGGCATTCAGAGAAATCTTTGGTGCTGTAGTATCTCTCTCTCTCTCACTCTCTCTGTCTGTCTCTTTATCTCTCTCAGTATCCAGCTGGTGTGGTGGGTAATTAGATGGCATGGATGAACTCTGCGCCCATGCAGAGGGCAGATGGGTGTCTGGGTTGGAGCCCAGTAACAAAGAGTGCCAGTCTTCTCAGTAGTGGTCATAGATCTGAATGGACAAAATTCAAGATTTGTGCTCACAACAGTTGGGTCTATTATATTTATGAGGTAGAGACTGATGGTATGTGTGGGTGTATTTTTGTGGGTTATTTCTTCGGGAGAGCTTACAATGTTTAAAGAGATACTGTCAAAACACCTCGAAGTCTATACATTTATAAAGCTGTATAAACTCTGTCTGCAACTTACCATTTTTAGGCATCACAGATGTGTTCCCATCATGGAAACTGTACAAAACAGCATCTTATTTTGGCCATAAAGCAACAACACTTGTAACCTTTGAAAATAAACCTATCCCAGAATGCATTGCAATGAGTGAAAACATTTATCGTGGATGTGTCTGTGTTCTGAAAAAAAAAAAAAGAAAATAGTATATTGTGTCTAATGTAAAATGCGGTATTTGAACGAAACCATGAATTTTTGTGCTAATGCTTGACTATTGCAATACATTTTTAGAACTAGCTGTGCCATGTGTCATCCGAGGAGTGATATTTGTGAGTTTACACATGAGTGACTGTTAACAGCCTATTACAGTCCATGAAGAGCATTTCAAATCAGACACTTATGAGGTTTCATTACGGTTTGGCAGATGTCTCGCTTGCCGACTCAAAACAACTACATGTTGGCAGAGAATTTCACGTCTATTGGCTATTAATGCTGAAATGTATCTCCATGTAGGGGAACCTGAAAACAGCTAAAACTGGATAGTGGGATGCCAGCTTTACTGTTTTAACTGCCTATGTAGACAGCAGGCAGCACAATGTCCTGCTGAAAAGACCAGTAGTGTTGGTCAACAGCATATGTTGTGTTTTGGATGCTAACGTCCACACCAGGTCTCCAACTTTAACTAACTTTACCAGCAGGTTCCTTTGATGTTCACGAGCTAGACATTGCTGGTCCACCCGTGCAAGAGAGTCAACCCATTTTAAAAGAGTGCTTTAGCAAAAAGACAAGAAATATTGCATTAGCAATTTAATATCTCTGATATATTGGTGTTTAAGATTCTAGTCAGCGCACAGTAAGTGCCTATAAGCTTTTCCTTATGTACACATTGTAACTAGCTCTTTGACCTAAATAATGCAATGAGGCCGAATCAAATTCTCTGTGTAAGAGCCGCGGGGGGAAATATACTGAAAATTGTGTGCAAAGGTCTGCGAGACCTCCCTGCAGAACCTCATATCTGACATATCGGCAACATCAAGAGGACCCACCTGACAAAGACAAACGTTTCGTTCAAAAGGTTGAGGTAGCAATTCCACCATTCACTCTCTTTATTTTTCACTGCTCTGAAATCAAAATGTGAATAAATCAAAAAAAGAAGCGCCGTGACAGATTCAGGTCATAGGCCGAACAGACACTTAATCACAAGGGAGACTTGAGAGACACCGAAAGCAATATGTTTGTTTGCCGTAAAAAAATAATGGTGATGTATTGTTATTAAAGGCCAGAATTTTGTGTTTGGAGGAAACTGTTGACAAAGCCAAACCATTGCGTATTCTTGGAGAGGTTTAAACATTTAAGCAATTCCAGTGTTATGGATGTGACATTTGTAGTCAAAACTTGAAATATGAGAATTTATTTATTACTATTATAATGAACCATCTGCTTATACTTTCCTAAACCCCAGGACATGAGAAAAATATCTATTTAAAGGAAAACACCACCGCTTTCTAATATTTTACTATGTTCTTACCTCAACTTAGACGAATTAATATCCCTATCTTCTTTCAATGCGTACACTTAATCTTTGTATAGCGCTTAATTAATGTGTTAGCATTTAGCCTAGCCCCATTCATTCCTTAGGATCCAAACAGGGATGAATTTAGGAGACACCAAACACTTCCATGTTTTCCCTATTTAAAGACTTACATGAGTAGTTACACGAGTAAGTATGGTGGCACAAAATAAAACGTGGCAACTATATTGTATGGCGGAAGAGCATCTAGTTTGCAACACTTCGACCTGACCATGAAAATACTTGGAAAAATGAGAGACTTTGCATGGTTTTTAAACTGCCAAATATTGACCAAACTTTACTTTTCATAATAGGTTGACATCTGCATGAAATTTGCTTTACATTTGAAAGTACAACAGCAGTTTGCAGTTACCCTAATAATCATTGTTTTTATTGGTTTATTTAAATGAACCATTTGGATTGATTTAGTAGAATAAATGAGACTTTCCATCATTTACTTTAAATTGTGGCGGATTAGCATCTGGTATCATGACTTGTCTATACTCTCGCACCAGCTGTGACACGTATTTCAAAGTCAATTTGGCACGCGCACACTCTTGCATGTGTACGAGTTGTCTCCGGCCTGGGAGATGGGAACAATCGTTCTCCGCAACATTCCCCCTCCCAGGCTGATTCAGGCCAAGCCACATGGAGGGCCTGCCCTGGGTGTTATCAGCAACCAGCCAATGAATAAACAGTTAAACAAACAGCCATCTAAGTCTAAGACCACCATGGATAACGTTATTATGTCCTGTGTCTGTGGCGGGCGGCGTGGGGCGGAAGAAAGAGGCAGGCCCCGTTTGAGAAACTCTTGTGGGGATTTAACCGCAGCAGAATTCTGATCGGGCTTGGAACCAGTCCCAGAAAGCCGAGTTAATAGCCTTTCACTCCATTGAATAATGCTTTGAATCACTAATGTAGCTTGTATGCAGGGCCTGTAGTTTAACGTGCCTTTGAAAAGACTTCATTTCCGATGCTACGTTGCGGCAAAGGACAGAGCTAATGTGTTCGTCAAGGTCAGATTCTGAGGAGCCTCGGTAAAGCGATCTGCACACCGAAACTTTACACGAAATGTGATTAACTTACTGCTCTTGAGAGCAAATGTACACTTGTCGGAATTGCGACGAATCTAAAGTTCCCTTCCTTAAAAGACCGGGGCAGTTGCCGGCTTGTGTTTTGGATAACGGTCCCCATGAGGCTTCCTAACTAGGCTAACTAGCTCTAAAGTCCAGCTTCATTTGAAAAATCATTCAGGTCGATAAGATTTATAAGCATGAGCTAGGGTTTGGAAACTAGTGAGGTCCAGGGTGGGTTGTTAAGAGTTAACAAATGCAATCTAATGTATTTTGTCTGAACTTTTTGCCAAATTTTCCCATTGGGTACACAATCTGTCTGTCTGTTTTGAGGGATACCTGTAGTCATTACCTTATTAACACCTTTATATTAGATCACAATTTGTTAATACTGTACTGTTTACTTAGAGTTGATCATTTATTTATTTTTCATACAACAATGCTTATTACTGTAATCATTTTAACAAGCAATATTATATGAACAAGAACTTTACAAGATAACTGAACTCTGTTAGACTTTTTATTGTATATATGCGGTAACTCACTGGCAATGTGTTGCCAGTGAGTTACTGTAACTGCCCCATTACAGTACCATAACTGTACAAGGTTTTTACAGTATGATGCATTTACCGCAGTTTCATTTTACAGTACTGTAACCTAGTTTAAAAAAAAAATATTGCCTTGAAGGGGAATCAGCCCCAGGTCGCCCGTATCGTAGGTCCGTAACACTACCACAGTGCCACAGAGTCACTTGATGAAAGTTACTCGCTACACTCCCCAAGTTGCCTCTTCTGTCACTCTCCCGACGCTTAGCGTCACTAGTGTTTTAAAGTCTTGAGGTCAAATTCAAATCAGACAGTCAAGCATTTATCCATAATCCCTTTCTTGTTTCTATCTACAATTCTCAATAAATTATTTACACTGTTAAAAAACAATTCACATTTTGAAATTTGCTTCACTGATAAAAGCATAACAAATAAAATGTATTTCATTTGAAAGATATATTTTAATTTTCCATTTTATATGCTTTTATAACACTATTTTATTCAACTACAGTAGCACTACTGCTGTTGTTTTACAGCAGTCTACCGCAAATTCAAAACATACAGTAAATCACTGTAAATTAAATATTAATACCAATAATGGACCAAAAGCAGACCAAACAAGTGGACCAAAACTTCCTTGAAGAGGTGGTCTCGGTACGCTTTCAAACGAACTCTGGAGCGGTTTGTTTGTGGTGAGAACGTGATTAGAGATCGAATAGACCTACCTGCAAAAAGTACTGCAAATGTAGTCAGCTGCGCTGTGCATTATGGTATAAGGAAGTGTTTGTTGACAGTTTTTGTTTAACAATATTAGCACAATGGCTAGTGTGGCCAAACGTGCCATTTTCGCCGACAACGTCCTGGTCAGGATTTCACATTGGTCGACCGCATACATCATCGACTTTCTCACATTTCAGTTAAATATATTACAAAATTAAGATTTACTTCTCTTAAGACATACAATCATTGTAGTTTCATTCTTACCTTCATATGTAACGGTTGCTTTTTTAAAATAGAACCTGAAATATTAAACTTCGATGACGTATGCGGTCAACCAATAGGACTTCCGGAGGAAATCCTGGTCAGACACGTCCGCGAAAATGGCACGTATGGCCACCCTGACAATGAGTGCGTGTACATGCAGTCTTACGCCGATAATGCTTAATAAACTGATAGCTCGTGCGGTCGTGTAAACGCGTAAAACGGGTTTCCTTTATCGGGGAAAGCCAATGAACGTTGTAAGCAAAACCGATCGGCACAGGTAGTTTTTTTGCTCATTACGCTGATTTTGCGTAGCATGTAAACACCTTAATCGGCTTTCTCACGGTTTTGTACATGTGCGCATGTCTCTGCGTATGAAATATAAATGTCACGTGCGGAAGTAAGCGCAAAGTAACTCATAAAAGTCTCCGCTTGACTAAAGCAGTTGGCAGAGGAACTGTTAAAATAGAAGCTTATGTTACATTTACAGGTTCTGCAGACACGAGAAGAGATACAACAGTATAGCTTAAGACAGATATGTCGTTGACTTTTTGAACGACTATTGTGTACTATAGGTGGTGACGTCATTGCCTGCGAGAAAACTGATTATTCTTCAAGTCCCATGTAAACGCAGTTGTCTGCATAGCCGGCTTATTGATTTGCATGTAAACGCATGAAAACAGTTTTCTGTAATAAGCAGATTTTTGATGGTTATCCGTTTATTCTGTGCATGTAAACGTACTTACTGGCAGGTCGCAGACATACCTGAAGTTGCAACGAGGTGCGGAGCCTCAAAGAAATTTGGTGTCTTCACCATTTTGCAGTGCATTAAAATGTTGTTTTTAAGCCGTATCCGCGCTTCATTCTGGAAATGAAGAGTTTGCCAAGAGTGCTGATTACAAACTATGTAGTAGTGTGTGGCCAGTGAGTGATGTGGATGTTATCACATGACTGCATATTGGTTTGTTTCAACTAGTGCGGACCAGAGCAATCGGTGTGGTGTGAAAGGAAACCAAAACTGCTAAAAATGCTACAATGTATAATTTTTTTGCCTTTGGTCTGGACCAAATGAACCGAACTACAGATAAAATAGAAAGCACCCATAAAATCATTGTATATAATATAAAGAACATTCTATGAAAATATAACCTTAATATCTGTAGTATAATAAGTAAGGCCATATCATTAAAGTGAAATCAAATAGTGAAAGCAAATAATCACATACAATATACCAATAATACTGTATATGCAGTACAGACTGCTTTGAATCTAAAGGCAGATGTTCTGTAAAATACAGTTGAGAGAATTCATCACTCTTTGCATATCTGATTTCTCTCTCTTTCTTTCTGTCTCTCTCTCTGTCTCTCTCTCTCTCTCTCTGTGAATATCTCACTCTATTTCTTCAAGTGCATCCTCACAAGGACCCCAGTCTGCGGAGAATGGCATTCGGGTGCTAAAAGCCTGGCCCATGCTCCTATAAACCAATCAATAAAACATTTTCCTGCATTTCAGGCTCCAGCACAAAGAAATAAATAAAATCGAAGAATACATTCTTTTATTCCTTCATGCTTGGCCGAGGTGCTTGCGCTCAGATACACCCATTAGCGAGATAATGTGATATATTGTGCTGAAGCCTGCTTAACTCTGACTCAATCAACTCACCCATAACACCAACCCACGTAAACAAGACAATGCTGTGATGGAAGGACAGAGAAAACAACAACGCACCCATGATTCATAGCATAGCGCTTACATAATTGTCACAGTAATAGACGAACAGCAAAATAAGCGTGACTCTTTCTCTTGAGTTTAGTTTCTCACTTCGGAGACCCAATGGAAAGTTTTACTGCTCAAAACTTTTATAGCTCGTGGCACTTTATTCAATTCTCAGTTTTATTATGAATTTCAACTACTTATGTGTTTTGCTTTAAACTTTTTAGAAGAAAAGAAACAAAAATAAATTGCTGACACAGTAATAGTGTTCATGTAGCTCAATTGGTAGAGCATTGTGTTAGCAGCACCGTAAAAGGTCATGGGGTTGATCCCAGAAACACACACATACTGTACTAATAAGAAAAATGTATAATGCTCTATTCATGAAAATCAGCTGACGTCACACACATCTCAAACTTGTCTTCCACCATTCTGAGTACTTGAAGTGGTCACAAAAGAACTAGAAGCTATGCCTCCAATATGTTGTGAGCATCAAAATCGCTGTTTTTGCACCGCTGGGAAGGCTCGACACAGCGTGGTGCTTTGCTCGGGGTGTCACCTGTGTCTCTGCACGTGGGCTCGAGCGTTGGGAGCATTGTTTGTGTACACAGACTTTACTTAAAAAAAGGTTCTGAACAACTGACTTTGGTTGTTGTGGTGTCCGCTCGCCGCCATCTTGTCAGTCAAGAATGCGACGTAAGGTGAGAGGAGAGTAAAGATGGATATAGCTCCTAAAGCATAGTTCCAAAAAAATGCACGGATAATTTGTTGTTTTGTCTCAAATGAAAAACAATATTGACCTTCTCGTTAAAAAAGGAGCCTCATATGAGATTCATTCATTCGCATTCGGAGATCGATTCTTTATGTCTGGCAGAGATGGCGGGTGGACACCATAGCAGCCAAAGTCAGTTGTTCAAAACCTTTCTTTTTAGTAATCTCTGTGTACACAAACAATGTTCTCAATGCTCGCGTTCATGTGTAGAGATCCAGTGCCTTCTTAGTGTTGTAAAAATAGTGGTAGTTTGGTAGCAGCGGACAGCGGCTGGAAGAACACATTACTTATATTTATGACTTTATTTGGCCCTGTTAAGGGAAATTTGTCTTGGGCAGTACAGGTAAAGGTAAAGTAGGGCTGCACAACAGAAACATCTTAATCAACACCGATTTCACAATCATACAGTCATGTCCTTTGAATTTGAATTTAACAGCCTTGTAGCCAGAGGAACAAAGGAATTCCTATTAGGGATCGAGTAGGCATCACACCCTAACCAACATATTTTTTTTAAAGTAGTGTTTCATTTCATGACAGTCCAGGTGCGAAATGTTGTCTTTCGTAACCATTTCCCATATCTGTAAAAATCATAGACAGTAAAAGATAAGAAAACCGTAAATCGTAGCAAGCTAGCTGATGCTTGTCAGTAGCCTACTGGTACTCAGTAGGTACTCAAGATGGCGGCAGGCAACTGGAATGACGTAAAAGGTCACATGACTGATATTCATGAATAAGTTGCTTTGGATAAATGCAAAATGCACACATTTAAATCTACTAATAATGTAGAGCTATGAAATTAATGTGGATTTAATTTGGTTTTGTAAGAATTTGAAATGTTTAAAACATTGTTGAGATATCTTCTGACCCTCTACAGCAGTGGTTCCCAAACTTTTTCAGCGTGCGCCCCCCCCGTGTGTACGGTGCATTCCTTCGCGGCCCCCCTAAGAAAATTTGTAACAAAAACTGTTCTAAAACTCAACATTTTAATAAAAAAAAAAAACATTAAATATACAAAAAGTAGGGCTTTTGGTTAGTAGCCTTATTTTTTTAGGTTTAATTACAAAGAATTCATTTCATAAAATGTCTTAAAACTGGGGCCACCTTGGCACCATCTCGCAACCCCCCAGTTTGAAAACCACTGCTCTAGAAGAGGCATATGTGAGGTTAATATGGTCTGTTTTTCAGGAGCAAAATCTAAACAAGCAGAAGATGTATGAAGCAAAAGACGTAAGAATTCCCATAGCTGAAAAAGTGCCTGTCTTTGTATCAGGCCACCTGCTGGAGTGGAGGGGGTGACTTCTTTCAAAAGCAAGTCAAAGCAGATGACCTCAAGTAGCTTTCAGACTGACAGATCCTCTGGTCCCAAAGAGTTTCATGCTTGCAACTACCAACATAAACAAAATTAATGTATTTGATTTTGATCACAAAACCTTGTGATTGTAAAAATGCTTACATTTCACTAACCAGTTGCCCCACTTTACCCTAAAAAAAATGCTGTGTTATTTTCAACCCATCATTGGGTCAAAAAAAGACAAATTCAACCATTGGCTTAAATTAACAACAATGCTTTAACTGGAACAATGGGTTAAAACAACCCAGCATTTTAAGTTGAAACAACCCAGTATAGGTTCAATAAAAACCTAGCGGGTTGGATTCGTCCCTTGCAAAAAGTGTTGCATCATGAGAATTACAGTTGAGTCACTGTCATTTGTCGTTTTTGCACCGTTACCTAATTTGCATAGTTCCTTTAGTGAATCCAGTGCTGTTTGCATGTGCAAACAAACCACACTATCAGTTAGCACAGGGCTCCCACATAGTCACAGAAGCCCAGAAGTGGTCAAATGACACACACACAAAACTAAAAAACAAAAACTAATATACCCTTTATCCTTACATGACAGCGGTTACCACGCACACACACACAAATCCTGTTTTGGCAGGTTGTCTTGATTGATGTAGCAGCTCCACTCAGGGTTAATATACGCTCATAAATTATGCATGAGATGATACAATTTTTCTGTTCGCCAGCTCCGTGGGGTACAACTGAGGCCCAAGTCAAGACGTTTCTCCCGCCTGCTCTCTTCCTCTCTTTATTATGCTATTCGCACAGAAAGCGAGAGAGGAATGGAGGTTATTTTAGTGGACAGACCTGGTGAAAAGACCTGGTGCATTCGTTTGATATTTATTATTGAACTGTTGGGAATGGTAGATATCATGAATTAATAACAGGTGAATCCGTCTCTGTGAGGAAGAGCGACCCGTTCTTCAATTTCGAGTGGATGGAGAGACGAGATTTGTTTGTTTTGCGGTATTATTTTTTGTATAGCTTTTTTAAGGGTCATCATAGATATTGATATCTGCCTATTGATTGACGTGTTGCAGCTGTCGCCAACTGGCTCCTCATAAGGATTATTAAATATTTTAATAATAATTGAATAACAAAAGTAAGTCTTTATGAAATAATACACTCATTTAAAACCAGTAATACAATAAAAATGCAAAGTAGATTACCTCTACATGAACTCTCTACGTTCTCTAAGTGGATATCAATTGCTGTCAAATATAGCTGAAACATGATCTGAAATGCCACATGACACATAATATAGATGTCAAGCTCCTGTAGGTTGAGTCGAGGTGGTGCATGCATGCATGTTTTTTCACTTTAAGTTGATTATGACTGCTTGCAAAAAAACAATGAGGAAAGGGGCGTGGCCTCACACAGTGACTGACAGTGGTCATCACTTCTATAACACCCCATGGTGGGCTGGACCTATAGCTTGGTGGAATCCCTGATGAGCGGCTTTGACATTGATTGATGAGATCCAGTTTCATGAAGGGCACCGGAGTCTGGCCCCCTCCTGCTATTTCAGGCCTGTCTTCACACCGGTCCATTTCTCATAAATGACAATCGTCGAGCTCAGCGGTTTGAAGCCTTCACGATGACCAGTGTTCAGAAAGACACCACTAACAAACTTACCATAACAACTGAGTAAGCTGGAGCAACAGGTGCACCCCTTTTAGTAGCAGATGGTGGTAATGTGAATGAGACAGAATCTTGGCAGAATTTATTGTGAAACAAATACACAATATTAGATGGGAAACTTCACCTGTTATTTCACAGCACTCACTTAAAAGCAAAGTGGTTTATTTAAGAGAGTTAGAATTGTTATTACATGAAGAGTTTGTATAACAATAGATTTACATTGTACAAATGCTGAAATGCTACTAATTGTGTTTTTCAGGAGCAAGACAGTAGCTCAGCTCTTTTAAAAACAATGTAGCTTTGATAGTAATATATATATATATATATAGACACAGAGCTTCACAGACAAGTAAATTGAGTCTTAAAACTACAGGTAGGACGCTCTCGTAAACTATGCCCTTTTATATGTAGTATTGGAAAGTCAGGTTTATTTGATTGAATAAGCCTGTTTAAGTACTGTATGTTGTTTTTATTTAATTTAAGTCTTGTACTAAGTTCACTTAACACATACTTGTACGCAAGTGTCTTTTGCTAGTTTCAACCCGGCGCAATTATCATTTTCACATTTAGCGCCACATTGTTTAAATAGCAAATGCATTTGCGCTTAATTTTCCGATCTGAAAATGAGGTGTGTTCAGACACAATGTTGCTTTGTTGCTATTTGAAGGCAACTAAAATAGACTACGCCATTGACCAAATAAAACCTTGTCTAAATTTTAAAGTCAATGGAGCAATAATGTTTTTGTTATTTAATGAGTGTGTTTGTAATATGCGCATATAAACGGGATGACAACGCGGGTTTGCTTATCACAAACATGGATGCGCAGCAGCACAAAAAAGCTTTTAAATATGAAAAATTAAAGAATTAAAATGTAAAAAATTATTATTGAATCTTTTGGACATAAATGCGGACCGATTATGAGACGTTAGAAGGTGTAAAGAGCTGCTTCACCTGTAGCCTGGAAAGAAAATAAATGCTTTGCTTTAAACAAATGCATCTATCTTTAAATGTTTTTAAAATGCTACCCTACAGATTTATTGTATGATGACTTTGTATATGTGGATATGGTGAGATGAGAACCAGTGTTAAGTAATGCTTTAAAAAAAAAAACATGGCGCTGTCCGAGTGCTGAAACGCTTCGGCTCTCCGCATGTTTGTAAATTCTTTATCTCTTGTTTGTATTTTTAGAGTACAAACCTTTTCTTGCATATTTGCTAATTATTTTATGAGATTACAATGATTATGAATATGAATACATTTACAGCAATTAAAAGCCTGCTATTTTACTTCCATGACTAAAAGAAAACGGTGTTTAAAGGTTTTAATCCAAAAAATAATGAAATTTCGATACAAGTGAAAACAACACAATTATTTAACATTAATCTTAAACTGGGGGTCGTCTTCCTCCGCTTAGTTTTTCAGTTTACAAAGTCCGTCATCTAAATAGGGATTAGACATAGCGCCAGCGCAACTGGCTTTTAAAGGGGATGAGAGCTGAGACTCTCATTGGTTTATTACATGTTACACCCAAAACACACCCATTACACATTACAAGAATAGAACCTCAACCCTTTTCAACCGTCCTTGCTCAGCTCACAAACCATTTTTCCCGTCGTTAAATTAGCAAAAGTGGAATCGAACATGCCCGTAGGCTGTGCGCTTTAGACATTGCGCATAGATCGTTAAAATAGGGCCCCTTGTTTTTATATAATCATAGTTACATTTAACTCCATATCACCTCAAATGTTTTACCTCAATTTATCTTCTATTCATCTATATTTATTCTTTAGAATATATAATATCTTTGCCATTGACATACTGTATGATGGTATTTCTCTCATCCAAAGTCTATACACATATTCAAGAATATATTTTCTTTTAAAAGTTTATGTGTTCTTTATAGATAATTGAATCCTATTATGCACCACTGTAAACAAATGGTTCAACTTAAAATAAAGTTACCTGGTTGGCTTAAAATTTAGAAAAAATTACCGCTTTAGGAATTTACTTATCATGGTTGAAAAGATCTTTCTGGACCCAGACGCGTGAAACAGTAACGAAATAAAGCGATATTTGTCAGCTCTGTCAAGGGTTGCGTGCTAAAGATGCTGTCATAGTTTGGAATGCAAATGTTATCAGGGCTTTGAGAAAATCGCTTTGTTACTTTGGCCTACTCGACATCAATAAGCCAAGTTCAACCAGACTTTTTATTCAATATTTATTTGTGATTAATATTTTTATGCTTAAAACATTACACTAGATACCAGAATCGTTCTCTATCTTGTACCTGCCAGACTAAATCATACCTCTGCAACATACAGTACTAATGTCAACTTCTCCCATGTCTTTTGTGTGGTACTGCTTATGCACAGCGATCCAGATCAGTCACTTGAGGTTCTGTCTAGCCCCTAATCTGTCAAAAGGTATGAAGGCAACAGGCAGCAAGGTTTTGTAACAGAACCCACGAGTCTTGTGCCTGTAATCATTAATGCCCCTTAAATACTAAAACCAAATCATTAATAATCACGTCACGTATCCCAGACCCTCTACTGCTGGACTTGTTTGAGACTGTTATTTCTTACAGATGATGGAATGTGGCCAACTGAATACATTGGGCCAATGCCTGCAGTATTTACTGTGGAGTAGAGAACAGTCTGTGTTCAGTAACAGCTCAGGATATTGACATGCATTATAAATCAGGGAGGATGGATGTCAAGTTGCTATTTTTACATGCAGCGACTTTTGACCTGCACGGATAGTTGTATAGTTCCTGGTGGGTTTTTTGACTCGTTCTATTGTCTCCAGGCATGAAGAATAATCAGATTGTTTTTCCGACTGACATCACTGTAGTGGAAGTGCGGTTTAAGCATGCCTGGGGTTGCACTGTTTTGGGTATTGAATTCATAAATTCTGAAAAATTGGTTTGGTTTTGAATTTCCTGTGCAATAGCTTCAGTAAACGATTGTTCAAAAACATACATTGAACAAAACACATGTATCACAAACTATACTTTTAACATTCACAAGGTACATAAAAGGCTTGGTCAAAAAGCGAACTCAACCTATTGGGTTGTATTTTAACCTGGTTGTTTAAACCCAAATTGCTAGCATGTTTTAATCCATTGATGGATCAAATATAAACATTTTGGGCTGGGTTCGTCCCATTTTGACCCAAATATATACCCAGCATTGAAAATAACCCAGCATTTTTAAAGGTCACGTTCTTTCTGATCCCATTTTTTAAACCCTAGTTAGTGTGTAATGTTGCTATAATAGCATAAATAATACATGTAAAATGATAAAGCTCAAAGTTCACTGCCAGGCGATATATTTTCTTTATCAGAATTCGCCTTTCAAAGCCTACAGCGAATGGCCGGTTTGGACTACAGCCCTCTACTTCCTGCTTTAGTGACGTCACTAGAACAGTGTTTTGACTAAACTCCGCCCACAGGAATACGTCAGTCGCCAGCTAAGCTACCGGCAAGCTAAGCTGCTATCGAATCACAACAAACTAGAATCAGAACTCGATACGTATTTCTGAAGAAGGGACTTCATAGAACAAGAAAGACATCAGGCCGTTTTAGTAAAGTGAAAACAGTGCTATACAGATAAGTAAATTGTGTGAAAAATACTGCGTTTTTTACACGTGAAACATGAACACGTTATATTGCGCACTGTATACACAATCAAAGCTTCAAAAACACGGAAAGAACAGGACCTTAAAGAGAGTATGTTAATATGTACCCTGAATATTCGAATACTTGTTATAGTTTGTTTCATTTATTTTGTAAAAAATAATTTGTGATTTATTTTATTTTGCTTTATTTTGTTATTTTTATTTATTTTTATCCGTCATGTATTGAGTAATATTACACAAAATGCTGGGTTATTTTTAAAACATTCTCTCTCTCTCTCTCTCTCTCTCTCTCTCTCTCTCTTTCTCAGTTCCCTCTATCTCCTCATTATTCAATGGAAATGAAAAGCATAACTAAAGTGCGAGAGCTACCTTCTGTCTGCTGTCATTATGCTTCGTGTTAGCAGCGACGACTTCATTTCCTGAGAGGTGAGCTATGAACGCTGCGTTGCTCAGTGACGGGAAGAGACAATGGACTGTCACGTGTCCAGTCCGATATATTTTATCCACTCATCTATTTTCATTAGGAACATCAAGAGATAATGCCATGGTTTCTTCCACTCATAATTTACAACAGGATAAAAGGCCCGGCCGAACAGACAGCATGGAGACAGAAGAAAGCGAAAGAATAAAAAAACACAAAATGAAAGAAACAAAGTGACGCTGCTTGAACAATATTTCTGACTTAAGCACAACCTCGTGACATGAGAGTTTTCTTTCTTCTTGTTTTTTTCTAGCCCCACAGCCACCCAATCAAATGATATAATGCTTCATTAGTGCCCCAGAACTGTCTGCTTTTAGCTCTCGTCTGCATTTGTCATTATCTCAGCTTTGTGAGAGAGCGCAAATTGATCTATTCATCATGTCAGAAAAATATGAGGGGGAAAAGTAAAGATAATGTGCTACTCCCGATCTGCACACTTCAGGGATGGGTCATATAAATGTCAAATGAGACTCTTCCCTACCTTCTTGTAGTTATTTATCCATATTTTGTTCACAGCGGTGCCACTATCGTGAACAAAAGAATCGTTCTCTAAATTATGTACAAGTGAAACGTCTCTTGTTGGACCGCATTTCCTCTAAATGACAATCATTTAAGCCACATAAGGAGATTAGATGTTCTGTACGTGAACAGTAGCTCTGAATGCAGCACAAAACAGCGTATGTAGTTGTCATGTATTGTTAGGTATTGATAATTTACTCCATTCGGATCACAAAACTGACCCCATGGAGGTGCGATGTCCTCGTTCATTACAGTTTGTGAATAACACCTTGGATAAATACTACATGCATTATGGATTTGCTGATTTGATTATGTAGGCTAATTTTAACTGTAGCACTTAATGTGACAACTGTATCTTATTTACTACTGCATTACATTCAGCAACTCTAAGGGTACTTTAAAATTAGTTAGGAGGAAATTGAAAGAATATCACTTCATGATTAAATCAACATTTTCATTACATGTTGTGATACAATAGTTATTCGAAACATTTACAGCCCTAATGAAAGCACAGCTGCTGGTTTCTACGTATTTTTGTATGCCAACCCAAAAGTTATTTACTGGGGATTAACCCGGGATTAATTTTTCAAGGTTCAAAAACAAAATCACAGCATCCAATCCTTAAAATCACTGGTTAAACTAATAGATTTGGCACACACAAAGTCAAAAACAATATCAGTATATGTTAAACTTTTAAAACTGTTTTAAGATCTGCTGTCTAAAAACAAACGGTGCTATATAGCACCAAAAGCGTTTTTTGCTCGTAATCATAGAAGAACCGTTTTTGGTGCCATATAGCACCGGTGAAGCACCTGTATAGCACTTGTGTAGAACCATATAGGGGCCATATAGCACCACATATGGTTCTACATAGCACTATATGGTTCTACACAGGTGCTTCACTGGTGCTTCACCGGTGCTATATGGCACCAAAAACGGTTCTTCTATGACTAGCTGTGCGGTGGGCATTCAAATTACGCTTACGGAAAAGGGACAAAAAAGGCGTTCGGACCGAAATCTATGATTGATTGAACATTTTTGGTCCTACGCCTTTCACAGATGACATAAATTTCTACAAATACATTTAAACAACTTAACATAGTGATTGCTATTAGGATGTGAGGAGACTTTTAACCAGCATAACTAAAAATGTTTCAGGATCAAATGTGATACCCTGCCTTTAAACACAGAGCTTTTTTCAGATAATCCAAAAGTCTATGTATGGTCTTTTTTGCGAAAGAACCAGTGTCCCCCTAAATTCAGAGTTGGCCTACAAAAATATATCATTCTGCAGCAGTTGCTTTAGTGTTCGTTAGGCATTCCTACATTTTCGCATATAGCAGGGGCTTTGATTTAAAGCACTCTGCATGTTTATTATATTTCCATGCATTTCCTAAGAATCAAACCCATGACCTTGGTGTTGCTAGCACAAAGATCTGCCACTTGAGCCACAGAATCACTCTACAGCTGTACTGTCATTACGTCCCTAGTGATAAACCTATACTAAACTTTGTTGCATCTGTTGAAAATGAATGACGAAGTCCTTTTGTCAATAGAAATGCTGTCAGCGTAAACGCCCCTAAAGCGTTGTTTTTGAAAATAAACCGGTTCCTTTTGAAAACAGTACACATGTGACGGTCATAGCGTGCACAGTCTCCTCTCTCTTTGGCTCTTGGGATGATTGAGTGTCATGATATTATCATGATGACACACGATTCCTGTAATTCTCATGGATAGCTTTTCCTTCCCATGGCTGAAGGCAATTCAAAGGATTTCAAAGAAACGCACGTCCATTCGACCTCCACTGAATATGTGCAAAACCCCAGATATGTAATCCATCCTGACCCGCTCTATACTACATCTGACCCTGCATTCAATGCACTGTGTACTTTCTTTGAAATAGCAATTACGCCATAACTGTTGCCCATATCGAAATATACTCTTGTAATAATAATATTTGCACAAATAAACTGCTCGTTTTAAACTCATTATACACACAACACCTTTACTGCTCTTTGTTTTGTATTGGTGTATTGTTATTTATCATACTTTATGCCGTTTTCATACTTTCATTTTCCTATATTTTTAAATGAATGATACAGTAAGAGTAAACATGCGCTCTATTCTTGTATCTGCACAATATATACAGGTAGATTTTATTGTTTGTATTATTATGACAACCTACACACTAAAATCCCACAACTGTGCCACAAATCAGAGAAACAGCAGTGTTGGACAGAATAGACTGTGTGGGCTTTCTGGGTTAGGCTGTTGTATGAACACCATGGAAGAAAGAGATATAACTTGAAAATGCATGAGACTTGTCTCTTGTGACGATGAAGAAAGGAATGAGATATCCTTAGCCATTTCAGCTGCTGGCCTGTTGCTTGGGATAAAATTGTGATGAGATGAAGGAATAAATGACATGCAGTGTCTAGGATGATATTTGTACATTGACAGACAGATATAAGTCACGTCTAATCTAAAAACTCATCTTCAAATTGTTTGAAAGGCTGCTGATATAATCAGATCGTACTGTAGACTAAAGCTCTCAGATGAAGCCATGATCAAAAAATAGATGTGAAAGTTATAGTGTGTGTCCATTAAGCAGGAAGTAGCTTGTCTGAGAAAAATTAATGTAGAGAAAGAAAGAAAACACTTGATTTAGATGTATTTATTTGCATTAAAGTGTAACCAGTTCTCTCCATAGCCTACATGTGTAAGTTACCTATATCCCATAAAACTCATTCCCATGACAAAATCATTTTAATTTAAATCAATATTTCATGACCATTTATTTCTTTATTTAGTAAGTAGCTATTTAGTGTGGGAAATAATGTACAATCAGCGCTTCATTATCATAAAATTAACCTCTACAGGAAGATTGAAGGTTCCTCTGCTTCACATCATGATCCTGATCACCCCAACAGGGTCTATTATGAAATTAGGACTGGCAAACAGTACAATGCCCCTATCTTGTAATTTAAGATATTGGATTGGAACAGAAAGGGTGAGAGAGTGGCAGAGAGAATTGAAGACAATCATTAGTTTGAATGCATTTATCTACAGCGGTAGTTCTCAAAGTTTTCGGAATGCACACCCCCTTTTGTAGGGTGCATCTAGAGTACTCTCGACACACTTCCATGTATGTATTGGGCCCGGTCATAGGCCTGGTCAACAATGCTTTCATCACGGAAACACTTCCATTCAAAACAATGGCTTAATAGTGAGAACTAAAAGCCATCCTATTTGTTTATATTCATAGTGATAAAGTTAGGTGTATTATTACATGCACTGCGATCTTTCCTCTGCGCTCGTCTGAGGTAAATGCTTCTCCCAGCAGAGCCGGTCGCCGTCGCACGTTCATGTGTTTTGGGGGCGTGGCTTTAGAAGAAACCCAGAAGGGAGGGGGTAGAGTGAATGGAAAAATGAGCTGTGTTTAAAACAGTCATGAGAGGTCTACAGACACTCGATTTTTATACTCTCTTTTTCAGAGTGCTTAAATTTGTAAAAAAGTTTTTTCAGATAATTCCTGCCTATCCTGCCTTTAAATTAAATTAACCTTATATTTTATTTTAATCAGCCAAGTCTAATAAAACCTCTATTAGGGGAGAGCGGGGGGCAAAGTAAATTTTTTCAGAAAAACTTAATTTTAATAGATAATGTTATAGACAGAGATATAGTTTTGCTGTGGTCAATAACTCACAAGTGTGGTCTTTCAATACCAGGTGGAATTTTGAAAAAATGTCAAACGACTTCAGTATAATTTCACTTTGAACATACATGATAGATTTTTGTGTTAAACTCATAGAGGTCAAACTTCAGGATGTGTTAGAGCACCAAATAACCTTTAGATTGATCAGTACTTTAACACATGAAACCAGAAACACAACGCGTTATAAGAGCAAAATGACCACTTTAGGAATTTACTTATCTTAGTAGAAAACAGCTTTCTGAATCTAAACGCGGAAAATGGTGAGTAAATAATGCAATATTTGTCAGCTCTGTCAGGGGTTGTGTGGCTAAGATGCTGTCGTAGTTATCAGGGCTCGGAGAAAATCGCTTTGTTACTTTCGTCCCGCGTTACTTTTGCCCCGGTTCTCCCCTATAAGACATCTGTGGATGCCCTAATTTTTTCAAGCAATATAAAATAAGGTCAATTTTATTTTGTTAATATTTCTATGTTGTAAGAGTATTAATAAATACAACATGGTGTATTATCCTTACATTTTGTTTTAATTAGCTGTACCAAAACAAACTAAATCATGCTTCTTTGAAAATGGACCATTGAACAAACACTGCAGGTTTGACCTCATGCGGTCTGCACAGACTGATCAGCGTATGACTTCAAAGTACAGCGAGAGCGAAACAGAAACTCCTGAGAAAAAAAATGCTTAATATTTGTTCTTGCTGTACTTTGATGTCATACGCTGAACATATGAAGTCAAACACCACTGCAAATACATTTTAACCCACCGATGTGGTTAGTGGGAGTGAATGCATCTGCATGTGTTACTTGTCACTGCTTAAATCCACCCACATTTGGCAGGTTGGCCGGTGTTAATGTTAAGCCATACATTTAAAAAAATGAGAATATAAAGGCAGCTGATGGTGGAAAACAGGAAGACATAGCATTGTTTATGCTTAAAAGGATAGTTGGCCAAAAAGGATATTAAACCCACGAATTACTCACCCCCAAGCTGTCCAAGATGCATATGGCCATCACTTTTCAGACAAACACATTTTCAGTTATTTTAGAAAATGTTTTAGATTTTTCAGTAAATCAAATGTAAAGTTACAGGGTCCACGTCCTTCAAGTCCAAAAATGTGCATCCATCCTATACAAATTTATAAACTAAAATAACTAGCTTCTGGTAACGGCGCCATCTTAGTCGCATCCAAATTCAAGTTGAGATCGTACGCAGTTTATGGAGGGTACTGCTGCGCTGTGCCCCCATCCTCCGAATTTATCATATGTCACTAAGAAAAGTGCGTACACTACGCCAATACTCTCTCCTGAATACAGAAGAGTCTAATGCCGCGTTCCAGGCAACCTGTAACTCGTGTTTTTCCAACCTTCTACCCGTGAAAGTGTACTGGAACGGCAGTTAAACCCGTGACTTCCCACCCGTGAACTGGTACTAGATCGATGTAATCCCAGTTCCAAGCTCTGACCTCACATAGCACGCGAAACCAAAGCGGCCCCCAAGGATGCAGTGTTTCTGCAAGTGGTACACAGTGGGAATACACTTTAGGACAATATAACGTTGCAGTCAAATTAATAATAACATAATAATAATAGTAAATAATACACACGATTATATATTACAATGTTATGTGTCTAAAACAATAAGTATGTTGTGAAAGTATATCGCCGCATGTTAAGGTGACGTAAATTCCTTGCACTCAGGTAGTTTGGCGTGACTTGCCTGGAGCGCTACAAAGTCGTGAGTCGTGGTTTGAAGTCGTAATTTACGGGCCTGGAACGCAGCATAAGATGGCGCCTTTACTGGAAGCCAGTTATTTTAGTTTATAAAGTTTTAAATATGGATATTTCTTCAACAAAACGGCACAGATTACCTTCAGAAGTCCTTTGTTTATCATCGTGGAGATGTTTGGATTTCTTTTGTGAAGGATGGATGCACATTTTTTGGACTTGAAGGACGTGGACCCTGTAAATTGATTAACTGAAAGATCTAAAAAAATTTCTTAAATAACTAAAATGTGTTGTTCTGAAAAATTATGGACGTGTGCATCTCGGGCGGCTTCGGGGTGAGTGGATCATGGGTTTGATGTCGTTTTTGGCTGAACTATCCCTTAAATGGGAAAAAATAGAACAAAATAAGTAAATAAAGATTTATTTGAAACCGAAACCCCAGTTTGCGTTATTTTTCCAACAGACTATGTTTATTGGATCATGGAATATTAAAATGTTGTAGGGAAGTAAAGTTTTTATATCATTATAAGTAATAAAAAGAAATAATATTTGTTAGTGTTTAATTTTTTTGCACATATGACACTCGTGAAATACAAAAACATGATATGAAGGTTGTGCTTTAATTGTCATTTTCAAATAGAAAAATACATTTATTATATCCTGTATCTTATCAATGTCAGCAAAATACAGTGGGAATGAAAAGGCTTTTTACTTTTCTAACATCTGAATGTTTCAACAAAAACTGCATTATTAAGAGGACCAGAACAACGCAGGACATAATGTATATTAACAGCTTTCTCAACAGATCGTTCAATATGATTAATATAGCCCAATCTATATGTCTTTTGGTGGAACAAGTTATGCAATACACTGACTCGTGCATTGCAGTTCAAATGTTATTATTTGCATATTTTTAATTTTTTTCCTGTGACTATTATCGATCACATTTTCATAGATTCTACAAATTAAAAGTGTTTGTCGAAGTTCTGCCCCTCTTGACTTTGCCTTGGTATGTATCCACAAATGTTAAAAGTTCCTTACAATACTGAAAGTCTGCGCGGATAGCAAAACTATGACCCCTTGTGTATGGATCAGGTTTTTTTAAATACAATACTTTACTTCATCTGTCATCAAAGTCCCAGCAGTTCATTTATAATGGTTACATAAATGACTAGTGTATATTGCAAGCCAGATTAAAACCTGTGTCAACCAAATGATCATCATGTCTTATTGTG
The DNA here is from genome assembly GCF_027580225.2 of Misgurnus anguillicaudatus. Taxonomy (NCBI): domain Eukaryota; kingdom Metazoa; phylum Chordata; class Actinopteri; order Cypriniformes; family Cobitidae; genus Misgurnus; species Misgurnus anguillicaudatus. Next base: position 19,214,758 of record NC_073354.2, read on the forward strand.
TTGGAGCATGAACGATAACAGCTACAGGCCACTGCTCCAACATACATTAGGGATTATTAAAGAAATTATCACTATTATAAATGAGGTTACTTTATGTTTAACCTTCAAATTGTCCTTACATCTAACTTTGGCAAAATCTCACACGCACGCATGCATGCACTGTACTGAAGGTATACATTTTAACACTGTGTGTGTTCCCTGGGAATGATTTGTAATTGCTAACACAATGCATTGCCAACTGAGCTAAAGGAATATAACTCACAAATAACTCCTCTCACTAAACTAGAGTTGATACAGCAGGTGAGATCTATTAAGGTCACTGTATGCCTGCTATTCCTTTAAAATCAATTGTTAAACTGGCCCAGACAGCGTGCATTTGTTTTTCATCATGCATGTGAGGGCATGTTGTATCATCTGTTTTGATTCTCCAAATATTGTTCAGACATAATTCGAAACATCTGTTGAAGATCAAATTAAAACCTCCACAGTAAATACAAGTGTTTGAGGGCTTAATCTGAAACACAAGAGATTTGTTTACGTGTGCATTTTGTTAAATAGTACAACGCAAGCCAATACAGCATACACCTATAAACCAATGAGAGTGATGTATGACGATACAAAAAACATACACAAAGGTTTTCATATTTCCATAAAATTGAATTTAGTTTAAGCTGTAGCAAAGATCTGTGATCTTACACTAGAAATATGCTGTGCTATACAACAGAGATTGTTGTTATTGAGTTTCTATGATCAAAAAGCACGAGAATTTGTGGAACGAAAGAACTGGCAACTCGCTGTTTTAGTTGTCTGTACATTCAAATCATTCAAATCATTAACAATTAGTAAAAACATACACTAAAATCATGTATAGTCAAGATCTTTTGTGGAAGTGGTGACAGATTAGATCTCTTGCAGTGACATTTATTGATTTGAAACAAGACATAGTGGCCACAATTATATCTACAGTATTTCCTCATTATCTATAACAAGAAAACTAATTACTTGATCGATAACCTAATTTAAACAAGCTTACGTTTTGCAGCCTTCTCTCTTTTTGTGAGTTTGCTCCTTCAATTTTTGATGACAATTGACAAGGATTGCAAAGTAATGTACAATGGCTGGGTGGTTTCTGACCTTTTTGATCATTTAGCTGAATACACAAAGATAATAGATTTTTGACCTTATAATAGACCAAAAATACTATTTATTTCTTCTTTTTTTTCCCTAGTTTAATTGATCAGGAATCATGCAAAAACAAAACCACAACCAGTGGTTTTATTTACTGTAATTTATTTTTTATTTGTTCCCATTCTTTTCTTTTTACTTTTTTCGCTACCACACATATATTATTGCTTTATTTGTTGAAATTAAATAAATCTATTATTTCATTTAAAATTGGCGGAGTGATATGGAACTGTAATGCTGTCAACAGACCTGGAACTTATAGGTGTACGTTTACTAAAAAATAATGCACACCCTTACAACATTTGTCAAAATGAAGCATTCAACTGAGGCATTGCATGCTTGTTTTACATTGAAGCTATACTGAAAAGGAGATTTCTGACAAATGAGTGACAGCAACTGTTGGCAAGCAATATTATGAGGTGATGGATGACTCATTATCACATAAGCTCAACCAGCTTTGTGTTAAGCTAAATAAATATAATTTCTGATATAATTATTATTAGATTTTATTGCACATATGGAGATTTTCCCCTTTAACCCTCAAGTGCTGTTAATTAGAACTGCACAAATCTGGTGTTAGTGGACAAAATTGGGCACGTGATTCCCTTTATATTTTACAGAAATTTCATAAAATTATATTTTTTTCTTTTTAATAAATGTAAAAACTTGCACTGCAAAAAAATGACTTTTTTAATTAGTATTTTGTCTTGTTTTCAATACAAATATAAAAACAATCTTAAATCAAGATATGTTTTCTTGATGAGCAAAATGACCTATGAAAATAGTCTAGTTTTTAGACAAAAAATATACAATTTAAGTGAATTTGTGCTTAAAAAAGCTAAATTATCTGCCAATGGGGTGAGAAAATATTTCTTGAATTAAGTGTTTAAGAAAAAAGTTACTTCAAGATTTTTTTCACACCCCATTGGAGAAAGAAAGTCATTTAGTGTAGTTACACTGTAAAAGATAATACGCTGGATTTGCTTGGAAATATAGTGCATCATTTTTGCATCCATTTTTTAAGTAAGTTTTACTTGAAATTTTGAGCAATTACATAAATTGCTTGGAATTCCATGTAAAAAATAGACGCAAAAATTATGTACTATATTTTTAAGCAAATCCAGCCTTTATTTTTTTCAGTGTATGTTATGTTTAAAAGTTATGTATTTATTTGGTGAATCTTTTTTGTTATTTTTTTACCTCAATTACGCCAATAAGCATTTTTGGTTTGTTTTTCCTCAAAATTCTCATGAAAACCTGATTTTTATTAAACAATTTCCTTCCACTGATTTAAAGCAGCAAAAACTTTTAAATAAATTACACTTTTGTTTTTGTGACATCTGTTGGAATGAAAATCGAAATTGCATGAAATATAAATGGCTGTACTACTCAGACTGAAATCTATAAATCAATGTTATTACAAACTTAACGTCTTAAGTCAAAAATGTTGAGTAAAAAATGTTGTGTACGACTGCAGAATACAACATAAGCATTTTTAATATTATTTTTACATAAAATTCACAAAATAAAATATTTTCATAAAAAATCTTCATTCCACTAATTAAAGGACAGTGAAGACCACCAAAATTTGTCGTACTTTTGTTTTTTAGTGACATATGATTGAACCAAAATAGCACTTACATGTAATTGCAATGGCTTTACTATTCACTGGTTGCACAGGCTGAATGTTTTAAGTTCTAGATTTTATCACAAGTTAAAAATGTTGAATACAAAAATTGTGCAAAGACGCCATCCTTACAGACAAATTTGACCGTGATGAAGGAAAATACAAAGTAGAAGTAATAAATCACTTACTTGCAGCAACAAACATCAAATTTCAAGTACGAGATCCAGGGTCTCTGCTACAGTAAACCTCTTTGTCATTGTGCTGCTACAGAATGAGTTGTAAACTTAACTTTAGCAATGTTTTTATCTGGAAGCATCACCAAATCTTGCAGTGGAACTTCAATCTCTCTTTGAAGTGTGTTTGTGTGTATGTGTTTGTATGTGTGTTCTGCACAATGGGTGGTTGACAATTAAAAAAATGGTCAGTTATTGTAGTGTTCAATTTTTTGTTTATGTTTGTGTAAATAGCTGTTTTTTATTTGACAAAAAAAATAAAGAGGCGTAACACACACGCATCCTAATATAATAATTTACAATGACACCATTATTCATTTTCACTAAAATAGTACATGTGTACAATATATGTATAGGCATATTTTTATTTATTTTTTGTATATTGTGTACCTGTGTATATTGTACAGGTGGTAGTCATATAATTAGAATCATTTACAATTTTAGTAATTTTCCATTGATTTCCTATAGGTGGCAAAAAAACATTTTTTGGGGTTTCTTTAGGTGGCAAACTTAGGAAAGATTAAGAAAAAAGTTATTTAAAAAAACAAAACCAGATTTTGCCCCAACATGCTTGAGGGTTAAGTAGCCTACTTTAGATAGGAAATAGCTGCCCGGGGATGTTGACAATATGGCATAAACTAACTTTGGCTCAAATTTAAATTCCGAATGATAAGAAAATATGAGTTGCAGTAAAATAATTCATCTTTTTAGTGATATGCATCCATGCTGCAAAAGGGTTCCAGCTGTTTGTGAGTGACCTGAAGCACAAAAAGTGTATCACATGGAATGACGACTACATGTGAAATTGCAATAGTAGAGTCTTGTAAAGTCAAGTCATTGTTCTGAACTAATCCCTGTGGGATGTTGCAGCATAAGCTAAAGCAAAGGCTCACGCAAGACAGTGCAATAATGCTTTTGTTTAGAGAAATTAGACAAAATAGAATAAAGTTAATGTATTTCATGCTAAAACATCTAGTTTGGAGAAACGTGATGTTTCATGCTGGTCTACCGGCTTTTTTCTCGTTAAACTTTGAAGAACCTTGTAAAACATAATCACCCCAACACAACTTATGCAAGTAACCAGTCCTGAAGTGTACATGTTAGTCCACAGTTCAACAAAATGTCAAGTACATTTGTTATGAAATACAGATAAAGTATGAAGCTCAGCTGCGTGATCTATCTTAGGTCTTTTTCTAAACTGTCCGACATCCCCTGTCTACTCTCGTGTGAAATTATGAGTAAGTTCTGCAGTACTGAACATCAGTTTGACTGATTTATGAGGTCAAGGCAGTCACTAAACATCCTTGGCTTTCTGACAGATCTTCCCATATTCTTGTGACACAGATATCCTTCTGCCCTTATAGCCGGTTTTCACCCAGCAATGTGTTTTACATTCAGTACTATATGCTGAAGGTTCTTCCATCTTTTCAGCAACTTATTGCATTGCATGTATGTTGTTAGTGTTGCATCATCATTTTCATCTCCGCTGAAATTCCTGCAACTGACTTAGTCTCAGTATTAGTCTCAGTAATTATACTTAAAACTGTTCAGCAGACACTATTGAAAGAAAACTGTACAAATGTTAAAAATGTTACAAAATAATATTACAGTGGCCTTGAAGGGATTATAACTGGAAAAATATGATTATCATTTTGCTGTAGTTATATGCGTTTTGTATTTGTTTGGGTTTTTATCTGTTTGCATGCTTAAGAGATTTATGCACAGTAGGGATGAGGAAAATGTATTATTTTGTTGTGTAAAGTATTGTGATATTTTACAGTATAATTCAGTAACAGTATTCTGAAGCCAAAGATCTATATTTATAGCTAAAATTTTCACATTAATACTTCTGAGAAATTCTGACCACAATTTAGACCAAATCTGTGAAAAGAGAAAATATACGATCTGTATCAAAATCTGTAGTATTTATTAATCATGTTTTTTTGTAAAACATTTATAGGTTATTAGTTAATAATGAACTAATGATTTACAAAACATTACTATACATTTATAAATGATTAGTAAGTGATAACATTGTTTTAATGTTTTGTTAATGAAGTTGTGAGTCATTTGATTAATAGCTAATAATGAACTAATTATTTGCAAAACAGTCATTAACAAATCATTAACAAAGCTTTCTGTTTAGTGATTTTGCAAATGATTAGTTTATCATTAACTAATAACTTATTAGTGACTTACAACTGCATTAATAAACATTAATAAAATGTTAGCATAAAATGTATTAATCATTTATACTGTTATGCAAATAATTAGTTCATTATTAGCTATTAATCTATAAATGATTTTATTAACAAAACATTATTGAAATGTTAGCATATAACTTACTAATCATTTATGAGTGTATAGTAATGTTTTGTAAATTATTATCTTATATTGTGTTACAGACAAAAATGCCATTTTTTTGTTCTGTGCTGATCCCAACCCTCATGCACAATAAGACTTTGAAGAATATAACTCAAATGTTACATCTCTACCTGGAGACCGGAGCAAGTGTGTACTAGTTACTTGATTCTCATAAGCAAGAAAAAAACTCAGAAATCTTTAACATCTTAATTGTTTTTTCTAAAGAGCAATGATATGAAATGGAGAGTAAATGAAAATGAGTAAATGTCTGCTGATGTTTCTCAAAGAAACAGCCTCTTAAAATCTAACGTGTTTCCTTCGAGATTTCATAAGAGATCCCAGCAATGCTTTAAACTGTGCTTAGATTTGTTCAGACACAAGTCTTCAATCACAAGAAAGCTTTAATAAGATTTAGATAGGATAAGATTATTTTTTAAATAAGATTTTATTTTTAAGTCTCTATGAACCTAAATATTTTTAAGATCAAATCAGAGCTAGCCTATGTGTCCCACATTGAATTTATTGCTCTATTGCAACATTTTTTTTTTAATTGTGTCTGTTAAATCGACACAATTTTTGAAACTCAATGAAACATAACTAAGACCTCAAGAAAGTCTCCTGAGCCATGAATGCGTAACCTTAGAGCATTATAATTTTATTCTGGGTTGACAATTGATGTGATTATTTGATTTTAAATCCAATATTTATTTATTTTTTCCTTGGATTCCCTATCCCCCTAACACACATATTTTGTGGCAGACGAAGATCCATCATTCTTTATACAGTTCACATGTGTGAACAGACAGCTGTGGAATTGACCATGACACACAGTGTGTACTGAATACAGATGGCCTTGCCGACATTTGTACATTCCTTTATATTTTACTGATGGCAATGATTTTCATTAAAAGTGTGCAATCCAGTAGGACGTGCAGTGAATCTTGGTGTTGTCTTAAATGCTTATTTTCAATGTCTTTTTGCTGTATGAACAACTCGTTCAAATAAACTTTTGAAGACAAATTTGGAAAATTTGTACGTGTTTCCTAAAAGTATTTCTTTAAGTGACTGTATTTAATTGAGTTAGTCTTTAATACTGACAGACAGTGAAATACTTGTTAAGGTTAGTCAATTTAACGCTTTCAATGCCATTGATGAGTTATCTCATCAATTAAGAGAAAACATTTGCATTGCATAAAAAACGCATGGGCACCTACCCAATTTATGAAAAAACTGAAGCCAAAATTTTATTTACTCATTTTAAACTCATTCTGAATCTGATCTCTAAGAAAATCCCTTCACAAAAATGCAATAATTTCAGCTTTTTGCTAAAAAAATTTATTTCTAAAGAAAAATACCCATATTTAAGAGTTTATAAGCAGAGAAAAAAATATAGGATGAAACGTTCCCCATTTTGTTTTGTTTGTTTGAAAGCAGAGGGTCTGTTCTTTCATTTGATATATTTGTATGTTTATATATTTTTAAAAGAAAATTTTCCTGGAAGGCATTTTGGGAAACTTTTGTAAAAATCACAAAAAATGTTGGCGGGCAACTTTTCAAAAAATTGCTGGCGGGAAATGAGTTAAAGATACACAGAAAATAATAATCATAAAATAAAATATAAAAAAAATGATTTAGTCAGTGTGAGTTGTATTTGAATAAACTTCCACTTCTGGGCAGCTCTGTGTATAAAAAGTAAAATTGTTATACTGTGGTATGTATGCAATTATCTGTAAAATATTGGGATAATATGACACATAATGAATATTTGGCGTTGAATTATTCTAAAATAATGCATACACAAGGTGGTTATATGGCACGACGCAAAGCGGCGTGTGCATTATTTTCAAATAATTTGAAGAACAGGAGTCAATAATTCTGCTTATACAGCGGTTATCAAAGATATTGCTCTGGTGGTTATTTTACGACATTCAAGTCAGGTCAGTTGTGCAGTTATCGAAAAATAATGCATACCCATGAAACATTTCTCAACCAATCAGAATAAAGCATTCAACAGCCCTGTGGTATAAATATAATATAATGCACATTATATACAATGAATATTCTCATTTTATATTGGATAGAACACATGCTGGGTTAAAATTAACCCCATGCTGATTTAAAAATGACCCAATGTTGGCTTGTTGTAATGCAACCATGAGCTATAATAACTGAGGGTCAACCTTCCGTTCTCTCTGATGAAGCCAATACGAAAGTGCCTTAAACTGAAATTCATGGACTGGCAGCTAGAGGCTGGCTTCAAAAGAGAGTCGATTCCCATAGACCTGCGTGTTAAAATGGCCTTTTTACAGTAGAAACTTTACAGTAAAAAAATATATGTTTACAGCCTGCTTCAAAAATTGTTTTTGGTCTGTATAGCTAATGTTGCCCTTTATGACAACTGTGAGGGGTCAGCAACCAGCCACCTCAGCTTCAATCAAGTCCCGCCTTTTTACCAATTTTCAGATATCCGCGAGTGATGCGCGGCCAAAATGGCGACGGCAGGAACCGCCTACTTTAAGCTTCTTCAGAAACCTATGGGTGACGTCACGGACACTACGTCCATCTTTTTTTACAGTCTATCAAATAATAACCCAGCAGTTGGGTTAAAACAACCCAGCATTGGGTCATTTTTAACCCAGCCGTGTGTTCTGTCCAATATTTACCCATTATGGGTCAAAAACAACCCAGCCATTTTTAAGTGTATATACTATGCTACTACCAATTACTTGTTTAAATTCCAATTTAAATGGATATGTGAGCACAGAAAAGTAAATAACCTAATCGACTAATAGAAAATGTAAAGCACACAGAGAAGCACATCATGTTTACCGCTAGTAATACAATCAGTCAGGAGACCCACATCAGTTCTGCTTGGTTAAGATGAGACTTTGGCAGCAATGGAGAATGAGCATTTTGACATTCCTATCAGGTATATGCTTAAATTGTGTGGAACTCTGCAAGCTGAAATCAATGATCTAAGTACAATAAGCCTCTCGGTGATGTTATGAATATTTAGTAAGGAAGATTACCTTGTGAAATATACTCTCTGATTAGCATTAGAACTGTTCATTGAGTAAAACTGGCAGTTTGCGAGACAGAAAAGTGGATGGGGGATGAACTAGCAATGTCCTTGGTGAGGACAAGAACCTTGAAACTACAACATTTATAAATACAACAAACAAAAACAATCGTTTCACTTTTGATAAACTGACATTGTTTAGCACACACTAGGTCATGTACATATATATTTATATGTACTACCATATACTGATGTAGTAGTTTGAACTGTTACTCTTTAACTATATGGTTTGTCAAAACTTTTCTTTGAACTTAAGTTGTTCATAACATCAATTATTAGATGTTCCTTTTTAATTTATCAAGATCTATTTCAATCTGTCACAACTCCTTTGACATCTAAATCGAGAGCGTTTTCACTCTTTCAACCTCCATGGCGCATTTGAGACTAACCGCACCCACTTTGAAAGCGAGAGAGAGCGAGAGAGACACACTTTTGACAACTCGCTGGCGATGACAAGAGTTGCCCTGAGGCATCAACAGGAACTTGAGACTTGAGAAAGATTAATGTCCTTAAATGCACAGTCTGTCGCCGATGTAAATGCATTCTCTGTCTATCCCGACATCCCACGGCAGAACGTACGCATGATGTAGCGGGAAAGAAAAATGCAGAGTGTTAAAGACGGAATAGACCTTTGACCTCTTCGATGACACAAAATGTCGTCCACGTCAGGCTCCGCAACACATTAATATCTTATTGTTTCATTGTACACACATGCATCCATGTATATCATCTCGCTCTTCTCATTTCACTCTCACGGTTTGAGTTCCTTAAGAGTGACAGCGACAGTTGTGGTTGAGATAATAAGAGTCAGACCGCATAAGCTGAAAATGAAACTGAGCTCTCTGTCAAACGTCAGTACATTTCTATCTTGCACAGCTGTCGCATTATGGAGGATGTTTTCCACAGATATCCACAATGATATTATTAAGTTTCTTGCATCTGTTAAAATGATGTATGTATATATAAATATACATGCATTTTTGGGCGACATTGTAACAGATGCAAGGAACTTAATAATATCACCGTGGATATCTGCTTAGACAGTATGTGCTGCTACGCACACACTTCAGGAACAACAGGACTAACTTACGCTTACAAAAATTAACCATACACTGAGAAAAATGATTAATTGATTTTAATCAATTTTTTTGGGTGGTTGCGGTCGGTTTATTTGAGCTACATTTAAACAAAAGTTTTATATTTTATTTTACGTTACTAATCTTTTTTGGGTAACACTTTATTATAATGTTCATTAGTTAACATTAGTTAATGTATTAACTAACATGAACAAACCATGAGCAATACATTTGTTACAGTATTTATTCATCTTTGTTAATGTTAGTTAATAGAAATAAAGCTGTTCATTGTTTGTTCATGTTAGTTCATGGTGCATTAACTAACGTTAACCAAATTTTAATAAAGTATTAGTAATTGTTGAAATTAACATTAATAAAGATGAATAAATGCTGCATAAGTGCAGTTCATCATTAGTTCATGTTAACTTATGTAGTTAACTAATGTTAACTAATGAACATTATAATAAAGTGTTACCCTTTTTTGTTTAAATGTAGCTTAAATAAATTGATTGCAACCACTTAACTTAAATTTTTTTATTAAATTCAATGAATCATTTTTTTTCAATAGGGCTTTTCACACCTGAAATTGTTAACCCTGGGTTATTCTAAACCCAGGGTTAACGGAATCCTGGGTTATTTTTTTCATGTTTCACACTGTTCAAACTTAACCAGGGGTTAAGAGATAACCCTGGGTATTCATAATTTGACGTTTCACACTGTGCATTCCTAAACCCTGGGTCAGGAGTCTCCAACCCAGTTTCAACACACCTGTCTGTAATTATCAAGCCTTGATTAGCTACTTCAACTGTGTTTAATTCGAATCATAACATTCTAACCCTGCTTCGTTTCACACTGCATGCGTTTGGCACCACAATGCAGGGTTAACACCACAAATGCGGTGCTAACCCTGCTCCAGAGCAGGGTTTCATAACCCTGGGTAAAAAGCGGTGCTAACACCGCTTTCAAATTACAGGTGTGAAACGCTCCTTAACCCAGGGTTAAAAGCAGGGTTTAGAATGAAGATAACCCAGGGTTAAGCGCAGTGTGAAAACCCCTAGTGTAGTTTTTTTGTAGTAACCATGTTTTTTGGCATATTGATTATCACTGGCGAAACAAATTTTAATCATGGCAATTTATAAGTATTTTACGAGGTGGCTTATTCATATAAATTAATATTATCCTTTATTTCTGATAACAAGCAAAATAAATCCTTAGTTCAAATCATCACTAAAGCGTATCAAAAACTACACTGAGGTAACGTTATTGTGTAAAATGTGTACTTTATAATGTATACAATGTTAACTACAAATTGGTACCTTCACGTAGCAGTGATCAATGATCTCCGTCTCCCCACATCTTTAGGAAGCCTAAACATTTCTTATTTTCGATGAGGTGTTTGTTCCAGAGTTCAATTTAGCAACCAGCCAGACCATAAAACAAACAGAGACTGGAAGTTAAGTTACGTCCAGACACGTAACCATAGGGTGGTCCTTCTTTTTCAACTTTTAAAAGTTCATGCTCTCACCCCACTAATATGTTTGAATAAAAAAATAAAAAATTGGGCAATTTTTTTCAATATTAATTAATATTGAGAGGATGCTCAAGACCTTTGAAGTTTAAGACATTTGCGTATTACGTGATACTTTTTGCTAGCATGTATAATTGTTTAATAATATATACTTATGGCAGCAATGGACTTATTTGACCATGCTCCATGCAATTAAAACTCCTGTTTTAGTTGTGATATGTCTCTAAAGCAAGAAAGCTTCAATGTGAATGAAGCACAACAGACAATATACAATATACTGAGATAATGGTTGAAGCAACACAAAGCAAGTCCGCTATATGGTTACTCGGATCAGAAGAGACTGAAATAACTGTAACAAAGTTACCCTCCAAGAAGCAAATTTTATGTGTGTTGTGCGTTTTTAAATGGTACAGTTTTTGCAAAAATATGTGATTTCGGAAATATTCAAAGGCTTTGAGCAACCTCTAGAAACTTTTGCACAGTGTGTTTTTATTGATATCCTAACACATTTAGGGGGTGAGAGTTGAACATTTAAAAAAAATCAACCCATTATAAGGACCACCCTAACGTAACCATGACAACAATACCTGGCTGCCAACACTCCCCTTTTTGTTATTTCTCCCAGGAAACTCCTGTAATTTGTATGGCCCTATCTTGTAATAAGAATAATCACATCAATATATTATTCCAAGGTTGCCAAGTTGCCAGATCTTGTATGAAATGCATCCTACTCAGACAATAGACACATCGTACAATTTTGAACCCATTATTTGACCATGGTTGCGCTGTTGATATCTGTGCAGGTAGATAGGGGAAGTTGGATCAAGCATCACTATTAAAAATGGCACTCGAAAGCTTAGCTGGTGCTATGGCCATATAGTATATATATATATATATATATATATATATATATATATATATATATATATATATATATATATATATATATATTCATTTTGGATTTCATGAGAGCTATACATTCCAAAAAAGTTGAGACAGGTAGCAATAAGAGGCCGGAAAAGATAAATGTACATATAAGGAACAGCTGGAGGAGGACCAATGTTTAGGAATAGGAATGTTGTCCCATTCTTGTCTAATACAGGCTTCTAGTTGCTCAACTGTCTTATGTTTTCTTTGTCACATCTTCCTCTTTATGATGTCCCAAATGTTTTCTATGGGTGAAAGATCTGGACTGCAGGCTGGCCATTTCAGTACCCGGATCCTTCTTCTACGCAGCCATGATGTTGTAATTGATGCAGTGTGTGGTCTGGCATTGTCATGTTGGAAAATGGAAGGACTTCCCTGAAAGAGACAACATCTTATGCTGTTCTAGAACTAGAATGAACCTTTCAGCATCGATGGTGCCTTTCCAGATGTGTAAGCTGCCCATGCCACACGCACTCATGCAACCTCATACCATGAGCACTAATAACAACTTGGGTTGTCCTTGTCCCTTTTTTGTCCGGAAGAAATGGCATCCCAGCTTTCCAAAAAGAACTTCCAATTTTGATTCGTCTGACCACAGAACAGTGTTCCACTTTGCCACAGTCCGTTTTAAATGAGCCTTCGCCCAGGGAAAACGCCTGCGCTTCTGAATCATGGTTAGATACTGTATGGCTTCTTTTTTGACCTACAGAGTTTTAACCGTCAACAGCGAATGGCACGGTGGATTGTGTTCACCAACAATGTTTTCTGGAAGTATTTCTGAGCCCATGTTGTGATTACCATTACAGTAGCATTCCTGTATGTGATGCAGTGCCGTTTAAAGGCCCAAAGATCACGGGCATCCAGTATGGTTTTCCGGCCTTGACTCTTACGCACAGAGATTGTTCCAGATTCTCTGAATCTTTGGATGATATTATGCACTGTATATGATGATAACTTCAAACTCTTTGCAATTTTTCTCTGAGAAACTCAGAAAACTATTTTTCACTGCAGCATTGGGGGAATTGGTGATTCTCTGCCCATCTTGACCTCTGAGAGACACTGCCACTCTGAGAGGCTCTTTTTATACCCAATCATGTTGACAATTGACCTAATAAGTTGAAAATTGGTCCTTCAACTGTTCCTTATATGTACATTAAAATTTTCTGGACTCTTATTGCTACCTGTCCCAACTTTTTTGCAATGTATAGCTCTTATGAAATCCAAAATGAGCCATTGTTGGTTAGCTAACCTAGGCCCAATTCCAGTTTTTCCCCTTACCCCTACACTTTCCCCTACCCCTCCGTTTAGCCCATTCACCTGAAAAGCTAGGGATGTCCCAATTCTGATTTTCACTTTGTTTCAAGGAGCAAGGAGAAGTGTTAAGGGGTAGGTGTAGGGGTATAAAATAGAATTGGAATTGGGCCTTAGTGACGTAGTAAAGGTTTCCTAAGTGAAACATATGAGGAGACATATGAGGTTGCTGAAACCAGATAACGTTTTCCTCAAAGAAATCCTCAAATAATCCTTATACTGTTTTACATGTATGCTATAGTGTATGTATGATACAATTTTAGAGCTATTGAAATGAATGCAGACTGTCACTCTTTAAACCAGCCATTCCTCCCCTTCAGAGGTCTCCCAGATTTTGGAATCCAATTATTGACAGGTATGGTGACAACGCACATGCGTCTGATGAAACAGTCTGAGTAACCATGTTTTTTGGTTTTAGCTTTAGTAAAACTATGGTAAATGTCATAACCGTTATGCATAATAACGTCTCAAGCTTATTTTCAGTAAAATCATCCCTGGCCAGCAGGATGATATGCAAGTCATTACTCTATCTGCATATAACCTTTAGCAGCTATATGATTACAATCATTAGTATGCTAACACACAGGTAGGGGTGAATGGGGCCACACACATATACACAAACAGAAACACACTCACCTAAGCACAAACATACACTTGCAAATATACATTCACCCAAATAAACAAATGCAGCCAACTGAATTCATCCATATTATTTTAATAACACGGGTCAAGAGTAATGAAACTTTTATGTAGCAGAAAAGGTGTCAGGACATCAGTCATGCATACAGTAGGTTTATGTGTGCCTTCAAAGATGAATAAGAAAGCAAAATCCACCAATCCTACAGTAAACATTGCATTAAATCTCAGCTGATGCAAAGCAAGCACATATTTGTCTGATGTCTCTCTCAGACTGTAATGAAAGATGTGTGTCAGAGATGAATAGACGAGATTTAGAGCTGTGCAAAGAGGGCTGTGAATTCAGTTCAAGCCAGTTGAACCTTTCATCAAATCCTGCTTTTCCTAAATTACACTGCTGGCTCCTCGCTCGCAGCTAGCATGGGCGATGAATATGTGCCAGAGACAATTTTTTATGTAATACATTTCATCAGATCTGCAGATTACTAAGAAAATAAAAAAATTCCCATCTGAGCCGCGACACTGCAACACCTTGATGTACATTTGTACATGTGTCGTGTGTGTGTGTGTGTGTGTGTGTGTGTGTGTGCGTGTGTGTGTGCAGGAGTAAAAGTGAGAGAGAAAAAAACTATAAAAGTGCGAGTCTAAGGTTTAATGAGAATTTTCACATTTTCTTTTTAAAGGTTTTGGAGCTTAAAAAATGTAAAGGTAAAAATTACACAGAATATTGAAATGTTGGATACAGCGAGGAACCCATGACTGTCAATCTGTTTATACATTTTTCTTTGTTATAGATGTGTTTATAAAAAATTCCTCCTGTTTTACAGCAATGTCGTACAGTGTTGTTATTTGTTAAAAACTAAAAATAACAGAAAAGCAACTTTGCTGTATTATTCAGGCCTACTGTAACTTTCAACTTTTTTTTTTTGCTTTTTTAAAAGAGGACAATGCAAATGAATTAACACAAGAAACAAGACCAGCTTGGTGGTGTTTGAGAAGATTCCCCCTTTTATATTAAAGCGCTTTGAGCAGTGTTGGGGAAAGTTACTTTTAAAAGTAATGCATTACAATATTAAGTTATACCCCCAAAAAAGTAACTAATTGCGTTACTTAGTTACTTTTTTTCATGGAAAGTTATGCTAACGTTACTTTTTCGTTACTTTTTCTTGCCAGAGGCTTGATCTCTCAGGCCTTGCAGGTGTTTTTTATGACTGAAAAGTTCTGCATTCAGAAATCGAGCTCTGGCCTGCCATCTCAGTTTCTGACTCAAACTGTTCTCACACAGGCGTGTACGCATAAAGTGCATACTGTGACTATGTTTAGTTTAATTCAGTGCATAATCGAATTAATTACACTAAAAAGTAACTTTTTTGAAAAAGAACTCAAATATTAATCTTCACATTTAAAAAGTAATGCGTTACTTTACTCGTTACTTCAGAAAAGTAATATTATTACGTAATGCACGTTACTTGTAATGCGTTACCACCAACACTGGCTTTGAGTGCTGCAGAAAAGTGCTATATAAATGTAACAAATTATTATTAAAAGACTTTTATGTAAATGTGCCATATTTCCATCGTCAGTCCCTGTTATTGATTCTTAACACCATCTATGGCTATAGTCATAGCGAGAACTTTACCACACAAGTAACCCCACACAAGTTGATCTATACACACTTTGGGGGAGACCAATTTGACATCTCGTATGCACCTAATCTGCATGTTTTTGTACTGTAAGAGGAAACCAGAGTACCCAGAGTAAACCCACACTGACGCAGGGAGAACATGCAAACTCCACAAAGAAAGACCTCCTAAACCATCCGGTGATCAAACCAGGGACCTTCTTTCTGTGAGGCAACGTGCTACCCACTGAGCCATTGTTTCATATTACTTTACGAGATATTGAAAAAAACACGGTTATTTATTGTACAATCCTTGTATTGATTAACATACATATTGATTTACTATGATTTTGAGAGAGGTTTAATGTGTATCAAGAAAGAATATAAATAAATAAAAATTATTGGATGTGAATCAGTGTTTAAAGACCATTTCATTAACAAAGTGTCACTCCATTAAATTTTAGACTTTAAAATGCATCAAAATCATTGCCAAAAAATGTGTGTGTGCATGCATACGCGTGCAAGAGAGAGAGAGAAAGAGACAGAGAGACAGTATCAGTATCAGTTATGAAAGAGCACAGTTATTAGACACACAGCTGTGTTTTAGTCAGATCAGGGTGCAGGAATAGCTCTGCAGGAGATAGAGGTGCATGCTGGGAGCTTCCTTCCTTTCCCATTGACAAATGTTACATAAATTATTCAACCTAAAATAAACACCTGGATCATCTCTGGCATCTCAATGAATAAGTTCAGTTTGTATCTTATCTATTCAGTGTTTAAAACACAGAGATCACACAGGGACTGGTAAAGTATTAGATGATATTTCTGCTGATGGTAAATTACACCACCAGGACTGACAAAGGACTTTTCATATTCTATAAAAATCGTCCAGTTTCATTTAAAAGCACAACTCATCAAGCCGTGTAGTAGATTAGGAGAAAAAAATAGAGTTGAACATAACTTTTATTTCTGATAATGAAGTACATGTCAGGTAAACACGGTGAAGTATAATTATGTAAAATGAATGAATAGGACCAATGCAATATAATTGTAGAGACACTTAAAGGGACATGCATTCATTTTTTAGATAATTAGTAAAAACAAATCATATCAAAAGAACATGTAAACAATATAAAAGATGTGATAAATAAAAATAAACATGACTTTTTAAAAAGACAAAAGTGCGAAAGACGTTTTTAAAGAAAAGATTTTTAATGAAATACTGATATACATCCTGTATAAGTGATTAATGAATGTTTCACAGTTTGTTTTAAAAGCTTTGACAGTCTTTTGTTGTTGCAGGAGCAGATGCGTTTTAATTGTAATGTGGTCGTAATGCAAGTTTTGCTACTAAGCCAGCATGACAACTCGCAAATCAAAGCGTTGTTTCAATTGGACGGCTGACATCACGCACTGACGGCATCCTGCTGCTTTGGTAATGTTTTATTCTCCGGCAAATTAAAAGCTATACATGTCAGTCTGTGACCAAAGAGCCCAATTAGTCTGCTTGATTTATGGAAACAACAATGAAATCACTTTATCTCATCAGCTCTCTCTCATTGGCTGATAATTGTTATTTCCTATAAATGCTATTATCACAGCTCAATCGAAAGACTCAAAAGACGCTTATCGTACTTTTCTTCACAGCTAATCATCATCAGACCAAAGTGTAGAGTTTTAAGTGTCGGCAGAACTAATGTGGTTGTGTTGTCCGTGGCCATGCTTTGATAGCAAGTCTAATGCAAAGTGTAATGCAAATTTTGCCTTGAAAAGCCATTTAAATGTGTTTTCTAATCTGTTTCATTTATGTTGCTGCCTACGCCTCAATCAGTTCCCCTTTATTTGATAAGATCCTCTTCTAATTGTTACCATTTATAGGATTACATTGTGTGACCAGCAGTAAACTCCTTGAGGTTGTATATACACTGTCAGAAAAAATGGTCAGAGAATGGTCCTAGCTGTCACTGGGGTTATAACCCTTTCAAACATTACACGTTTGCACCTAAAGAGGCAAATATTGGTACCAAAGAGTGCAAATTATGGTGCTTTTCCATTGGATTGTACCACACGATTTGGGTTGGGTTAGGTTGGGTCAGCTCACCTCACTTTGGCTTGGTTAGCTTTTCCATCGAGTTTAGTAACCCTTCAGAGTGGGAGGGATTATAGGCGTGTCGTTATATTTGCGCTGCATACTGCTGTGACATCATACAGGTGAGAGCGTCGTTGTACATTCCTGGGTGATTCTCACGAAAACTTGGTTTTAAAAATGTCAAGCATGAAAATGTAAAAATTGCTTAAATTTACTTTTTTTCCCACCAGACATTGAAAAACAAAGTCTGGAGTAAATGGGAACATTAAAAACTTTTACTTATCATTTAACACTTTTTGTAACAGAATTAAAAAAATTAGTCCTAAAAAATCTCATTACCGCAACAGTCAGAAAACATCAACACTGACATATTTTCAAAATGACATGACAAACCTGAAAGAACATAATTTGGAGATTCTGCACATGCATTTAAAATCAAAGTATTATGCTTCTATTAATTAAATTAACATTTAATAAGCATCTGTTGCGGTAATGATAATCAAAATGTCGTGTAAGCATTCTGACAAGACAATATTTCAAATTAACTGTAAAAAAATGATCTTACCTGGCAGCCATCTTGAAGTAACTGGTCCATGTGCTTGGTCACTCAAAATCAAACTTTATTAAAATTCTGTATGTGTGCTTAAACTGTTCTCAAAAAGTGTTGCGGAGGATGAGAACATCAGGCATGGACACATCATTTTCCTAATTTTTCTTCATTATTATTATTATACATGAATATTCAGTAAATATTTTTTTCTGTCATCTAAAGTAGTCTAGCAAAACATCCATTTATTTTTTTTCTTAATATTTTTGTGTTAATTTGATTAAATTACAACATAACGCATGTTCAAACACAGCCGGACACATTGCGGTAATGAAAATTTCAGCAGAAAATGAGATAAAATTTCCAATTATAAATTCTTATGTTGAAATCACACATTGTGCAAGGTTGAACACAGTATTGTGTTAATTCTGATGCTTTTTAATGTTACTATATTACACATTTTAAAGCTAAAATCATTAGTGCCGTGGTGTTTCAATGGTTTCGTGAGAATCACCCTCCTATACATTTATTTATTTCTCAGTCGCCACAAAATTAAAATTGACCACCCAAATAGATGTTTGAACATTGCGTTTATCAATACCTCTGTCTAACATGACAGTTTCTGTACAAACACACGTGATGTCAGTTGACGCGCTCCGCTGAGCCTCATTTAAGTTACATTTAAGCATTTATGCGGACGTGCGTGTCACGAATGTGCCGCCACGAACTGCAAGTCTGGAAAAAAACTGGTATGGTGTTCCTGATTCTCAACCTTTGGATGTTTTTCATCGCTAAAAGGGAGTTTGGGAACTTACAGCAAAGCACAGATGACAACAGGTTTACTCGAGACAGCGCAAGCTAGCACGAAGGTAAAGCTTATCTTTTACATTGTAGCGATGGTGCTGGTAGTGACGATTCTCTCAGACCAATCAGTGATCTACAGTGTTGTCGTGTCACGTTTTGGTATGAGCTAGGGTCGCTTGAAACCCCAACCTAGTGTTACTAAAAAAAGTATAGAGGACTACATACTGCACCCAGTGGAAAAGCCCCCAAAAGTAAAGCTGACCTGATCCAAACCAAACCATGGGGTACTGTGCAATGGAAGGCGCCATTAGTACCTCAAAGGTAGACTACATATTGGTACCTGTACTTAAATGGTACATATACAAGTAGAGCATTTTATGACCATTTGTTTCTGACAGTGTAGGGAACGCAGTTTTTAAACAATTTGACCAGCACAGTGTTTCGCTCTGGTGTGCCACATTAACAAATATCTTTGGCTTTAACAACATTTTTAATTCACTTTTGGGGCAACTAATCAAGGTTAATGATGTTCTTTGGCTTCATTTTTTTAAAGACACAAGACTGCTAGTAGCATTACTCAACAATGTAAATGATGCCACTGCAGTGCATTTGTTAATTAGGATTACAGTCATAAGCTTGACACACCATTGTAGATGCTTTTCGAACCAAAAATGAAAATTAGTTATTCGCAGTTTGTTATTTCTTGCTCCGAAATGACAAACATACGACTCAAGAGACAAGCACAAAAATACGTACTTGCAATTCCGATTTTGTGGGACACAGTGCCCAAACTTTGATATCCCAGAAGCATTTTAACACAAACATTGTGTTTGTTTCACTAATTAGACTCGGGAAAGAGATCATGAATGCATAGTCATGTTTTTGAAGCCACAAATATTTGGGTTTAGATCCAGTCATGGCCGTATCACGCTTTACATTTTTCTGCCAGAATATAACACTATTCATTTAAATCGTAACTACTTTCCTTCAGGTCAAACTACCCATGATGCTCTTAGCCGATCGATGGAATTAATTAGACGCAAACTGGCACTTGCACAACTAAGATCAATATTTGAACAGCAAGGAGCATGAAAAACAGATTCGTTTTTAAAAAGTCAATCTGGAAGGAAGATTCATAATAATTGATTCTTCATGCCCGAGACGCCTTCATGTCGTTGTGCCGTGGTGTCTTATCAGTAATGGATTTTATTGCTAATCATGAGCTATTTTTTGCTATAAGTCAATCCCTATAATGCCACATTATTAACATACTTGCAATGACAAAAATCAGTTGTGTGTTACACAGAGGAGTTAATTCCCATGCGATAAATCAAAACATCAAAACCATTAAGGTCAAATTGCACCCTTTCTTTTAACTTTCATTTTGTATTCTGTCTAGTGGACATGGTGATTATTTCTTCGTGGTCTGCCGTGAGATGTCATTACATTGAGTGGATTGTGTTATTATCACTTGTACTTGTGGTACAAGGTTATGTTTTTGCATTTCATTTAAATTCCCGATCAGCTCACGAATACAAAGATGAGGTTGCCCCCATTTTAAGCCTTATGTTAGATTTGACCTTTCAAACTTTTAGTATATTGTAAAGCAAGATTATCATTAGAACAAAGACTTAATACTCAGCATCAGCATCAAGTTTTACTGTTGCTCTGTATGATACTACAAGTTTCCTTTTATAATGCCAAAGTCATAATCAGCTTGACTGTTCTTTCTTTAGGTGTAAATTGATCATTTCTTGGATCTGTTCGTTGAGAAGATCCCATAATATACTTAATATATGATAGAGGTTATAGCTTGTTATATCACAGGTTCGCACGGTTTTCCAAAACTGCCCAGTGTCAAATAAAGCATATCAGGTGTAAATGAAAAAAAAGGTGCCAACTAAGGAAACAGTTATAAAGACAAATGTCTACCTGATAAGGAAGAGGAAAAGAAAAACCAAGCAAAATAAAGTGATAAATCTCACGATTCACACTCCAAAGCCATTTCCACAAAACTCTTTAGGGAAAACCTGCTGTCTTTCAGAGTAATAAACATGACTAATTGCCCGAACCCGGCTGTGTCCCTGGATAGGCGACCTTTAGAATCTGAAGTATGTTATGCGCTACGACTGTTTCTTGTTTTTTCTGAATTAAGAGCATGCATTTCATGCAGTTATTCTCGACCGAGGCATTACTCATAGCACGCACCTCCACTGACCCCTGCGCTGAGGTATTATTTGCAATTCAGTGCCCAAATTAACTGGAATCAGTTGAGCTATGAGCTAGTTTTATCCCACGATAATAGAGGCACAGCAGCAAGATGATGCTCTTCATACAAACCCTGGTCATCGTTATTATTCACCCCCGTAATTATCGGCGAATCCACAAATACAAATCTCCTTTAAGTGTCCAGGAAGGAGGAATGCGTTTCCTCATTTCACCGCACATTGTTAGTCTGTGGATTAAGAAATAAAGGAGAAAACAAGCTGGATATCAGAAACACCCATTGATTGGCCAGAGGAAAAGTGCTCTTTAAACTAAGCTCCAAAGCTTGCCACGTTTGTTCCCAATCTTGCATGCCTGCATAAGCTGGCCACAATGGGACAGGCACCTCCTCCCAACCTCAGGACCTGGATGGCAGAGTGGGAGTTTTGTTGTTTTGCATAGGAAGAGTGGGAGATCAGTGCTAAATCCAGTGTAATCTCTCTCTAAGCTACAGAGCAGTCTCAAAAACGCCCTTTTGAGCTTGTGAAGCAGTCTTTGATCCAGGAGAAACAGATTACATCTAAGAAATGAACCCTCTTTTAAACCGTCCCGCAGTTGTGACACCAGATTTTCATTTGGGTTGAATCTGCTGTGTCAAGACTTCTGAAGGGCTCTGGTAGGAAAATGACATAACTCACGACATATCAACAAAACCAGATTTTTGTGTACTGTAAATGCAAACCCCCTTCATCCATGTGGGTGAATATACTAAATTTTTTGAAAATACTTCTCATTTAAGAAAGATACAAAGAGAGAAGAGTTTGTCAGAATTATCTGGGTTGTTCATTTGTCCTGAGAGAATCGTTTTTCTTTTGCTTTAAAAAAACATAGATGTAGGTCAGTGTCCTCACTGTTGGTCATATGAACTAAACTAGGGCTGTGGTAGAAAAGGAAAAAAATTAAAATAAATCACAAACTTCCCTACCACAAAAACATCCTACATATAAGTCTGGTTTAAGGGGGAAAATGTTGCATCAGAGACATTCAGTCATCCTTTTGGCTTATGTTAATGCTCTAGGCTGGGGTCAAAACCTTAACCAGTTCATGGGGCAAAATGCCCCTCTGTATTCTATCTAGTACATACCATCCTTAGGGTTAAATCCCAGGGGGTTGAGGGGTCAGGACCCACCCCATCTGAGGGTTGCTCCCCCCCCAAAAAATAAAATAATTAAAACTCATGCTGTGTATAGTTAATAATATATTGATACATATTTATAATAATTTAGGGGTGGTTTCCCAGACAGGGATTAGCTTAAGCCAGGACTAGGCCTTAGTTTCATTGGAAAATGTAACTAGTTTTAACAAACAAGCCTTACTAAAAACATTACTTGTGTGCAATTTTGAGGCAAAACGAAGGGCACTGGTGTATTTTAAAGTACAAGTTTGGTATTTTACACTTAAAGCCCTGTTTTCAGATTGTTTATGATGAAATAGAAAGCTTTTGACTGAAATTTGGACATATGCTGCTGGCCTGAGAATTTTCGGTTTCTGTGATATCGCTCCCCCCCCCACCCCCACAATGACCGCATAGGTGCACTGGAACAATCCTTCCTAAAATGCATTCAACTTTCGTTTACAAAGACGTGAAACTCATCGAGTGGTCAGGGGTGTTCACTGATATGCTCACACAAAAATTGCTGCAAAAGATGCTTTTCAACAGGTGTTTTACCATTCGTTGTAAACTTGTGAACCTATTTTTCCAAACGCCTCACACCCGTATATTCTTCCGTTGAGAGCTTGAATTATAGACAGCACATCTAATACAAGTCAATGGATCTTTTGCAGAGATTTTTGTGTGAGCATATCAGTGAACACCCCTGACCACTCGGTGAGTTTCACGTCTTTCTAAACGAAAGTTTAATGCATTTTAAGAAGGATTGTTCCAGTGCACCTATGCAGCCATTGTGGAAGTGGGGAGGGGGGGATACCACAGAAACCGAAAATTCTCGGGCCAGCATCATATGTCCAAATTTTAGTCAACACCGTTCTATTTCATCATAAACAATCTGAAAACAGGGCTTTAAGTGTAAAATACTGAACTTGTCCTTTAAGATATGTCCTTTAATGCAAGTTGTTTTCAGTTTGGACAGCTCTTACATTTATTTTAGTCTAGGCTAGTCTAATCCCTGTCTGGGAAACCGCCCCATAGTGATATAAATGTGTAAGTAGTAAAGTAGGACACAAAAATGGTTTTAAATTTGAAAACATTTTGAGGCCCCCCCTCTTGCCTCAAAATGTATGGGTGCATTGCTTGCTTTCCCCTTTTACCTTACTCTACAAGTCAGGTGAGAGAGAACAAAGTATATTAGTAATGATGAAACTCCAGTCTGTCAATGGTATTTTATTCACTTTAAACATCGGATTAAGTGATTATTTTCTCTTTAATACAGGTAATGCTGAGGCATTAAAGGCTGTGTAGCTGATTTGATCCAGAAATATTTCAGTCATGTAGGATAAAAGTCTGTTAAGTTGTCTAAATGTATTTTTATTAATATATGTTCTCCAATTGCTCTTAGACTGAATAAAATAATAGGACAGACACATTTTTGGCTTCTCCTCTGTAAACTTGTTTTGCATATTTTGCTGTACCACTGCACACCCTGTTCACGCAGACATCATACTTCATCAGCGCTTTCAGGTTCGTTCTGTAAACAGAGGGAGAATTGCAGCCAAATAAACTTTGGGCACAGTAATATTGATGGAAGTTTGAGCGAGAGGGGCGAGTTCACAGGAGTGATGATGTTACTGCGCGCTGAGGTCGAAGTTCAAGTGCTCTTCCACCATACAATATAGTTCTCATTTTTTATCTGCTTAAAAATAGGGAAAACCTGGAAGTGTTTGGTGGCTTCTAAATTCATCCTTGTTCGGATCCTATGGATTGAATGGGGCTAGGCTAAATGCTAACACGTTCACAAGGCACTGTACAAAGATTAAAAGTGCACACATTGAAAAAAGATAGGGATGTATTAATTTGTCCAAGTTGAGGTAAGAACATAGTAAAATAAAAAAAATGGTGGTGTTTTCCTTTAAAGTGTACTATAGACGGTTTCATCGGACGCACGTGATACACGTCTGGATCCGAACTTTACTTCCGGTTTTGTTTTTTTAATGGTCTGACTAGTTGCTAAACTGATCTCTTGAACAAATGCCTCGTCGAAAATAACAAATGTTTTGATTTCCTAGGTAATCTATGTGTTGTTTTTTTTGCTTGTTATATAAATAAACTACGTTAAAGTACTTTGTTGTTATTTATTATTAGCGGACTTTACCGGAAGTTACGTGCGGACCGCAACAGCCGCTTGTTTATGTTGTTACTGCTGAAACTGTCTATATCTAACACTTAAAACAGTGATTATATTACACACTCTTGTAAAAAAGTTGTCATTAGGGCGGTACTTTTTAAAAAGTACACTTTTGTACCTGAAAGATGAGTGTACTGTTATGGTACACAATAGGGAACCACTTGGAGACCGGCCCATTATTTAAGACGGTTTCTAGCAGAGTGTTTATTTTGTAATGTAGTGTCTTCCAGCAACTTCTGATTTAGTTTCACAGGTACAGCCATAATTCCTCAGACTGAAAGTTTAATTTGAGCAAATGATTTATTTGAATAATTTTTTAAAAGGTTGCAAAACAATGCCTCCATAAATCCCCTGAAAATCAAATTAAGGATACATTTTCCTACTAAATTACAAAGTTAACTTCTGTTTCAATCACTCCAGTGCGAGACTCAATACCGTGTCAGCCACTGATTGATATAATACTGAAATAAATTAGATGTATCCAGAATTTGAAGCTTAATGAACTTGTTGTTTTTACCTGAGGGACCACAGTCAATGCGTGACAGGTGCGAAACACTACGGAGTGCCGGTTTATACAGTGTGTTTATCTGTGACAGCACAGAAATTTTCGGAGTATTTGAAGTGTGTTGTGATTGAGTGGACTCATCATCATACAGACAATCAACAGCTGTTCAAAAGGCCACTGAAATGTGAACTACACATCGCAAACATCCAAGCACAACATCTATAACTGTCCAAACTGACAACTTGCTTATAAACGTTTCCACGAAGGTAAAAACACAAACAAACACTTCTTGTCTCCACTTTAAAGTCTGCAGCTACCCACCGCCGTGTTATATTTAGTGTCACTCACTGCAACAAGTCTATGGTGGTAACAATTACTCTGTAATGTTCAATTAATCCTGTAATCAGGCCCGGGGTAATTGCCGCTGCAATTGCAGTTCCTGGAACAAAAAGTGCATCCGTCACAACACCCTGATTATCTTCGGGCTTATTGGGTGTCATCTTTTACCTCTGTAAAGACATCCCTCTCCCCCCGTCCTCCTTTTGTAATAACAGTTTCCCGTCCAAACTACCATTTGTCTTTCGGATACAATGCATATGTTGCACCACGGGCAGGTGCGCCGTAACTAAAATTAAATACCGTGGTACGAATAATACATGAGCGGGCTGTAGAAAGCTTGCATATTTGCATGTAGAACATCTGGTTAGCTGACAGGCTAATTCAATGCTAGCGGTAAAAGCAAGCGACTAATGAAAGATTGCATGAAATATTATGTAGACATCTCTATGCTCATTTATTGCAATTTGGGAAGTAATAATATTTCTAATAACCGTATTTGTTTTGGTTTAAACTTTGGGAAGAGAGAGTTTTTAAACACTGTCTACCGAGCACCAGGGGATGGTTTGAGGGGGATTTTGTTGAGTGAAACTTCATGAAAAGATGTGAAACTGCGAGACAGCTGTCTGCAATGGTGTCCTTGGCCTTAGGGATGTTCAACTGAAGGACCAGCGAGTGGGAACTGGCCACGGTATGTGAACAGCGAGGATCTGTGTGTGTGCTACACAGAAAACCAATGCACTGGCAAATATGAAGCTGTGCTTTGTTTAGTGCCAAACTCAGGGATGCCAGAAAGAAAATGGCATCTCACCGCAGCTTCAAATGACTGTATAATATCTATGAACGCCTTCCCATGGCTTTGTATATAGCCAACGGGACACCTGCATGAAATTGTGGTAGTCCAAGTCTGAGTTCTGCAGATAGAGAGAGAATGTATGTGTCTCTATGATATATAAACTCAATAATTATCCTTATCTATTTCAATTTATTCAAATGACTGCCTGTTTAATGTGATAGAAAATATGTCAGATGATCACTGTAGGAGATAAAATCAATAATGTTTATATTCATTAGTGACATGAAAACCAATGAAATTTCATGTTACTGACTTCCATCCTGCATCATGCATGCCATTTGATTTATGTGCAACTGACATAAAGATTGTCAGTAAATAATGACTTTTGATTTCAGTCTATTCATCATACAGAGCTATCATATGTCTTCAGAAGACTTATACAGTAAAGATGCATATAATGTAGCCAATCATAAATAGCACTTTTATGTTATATGGACTGTATCTGAATTGTGATTGTAAGAAAAATATCAATGTAAAGACTTACTATTCCAATTTTGTGTTGCATGGGGAAGATACGAATCTAGAATAAAATTTTTGGGCTATTGCATGCATCCCATCACTCAGTCAGGCAAACATAATTCTGTTTTACAAGAACACCTACCGATTATTCTGGTTCACATCTGTCACTCCATCCCTTTATTTTTCATTTATTTTCTCTTTGTACCTATTTCTTTCTCTTTATATGCATTCCTTCACATCAAAGCCTCTGAAAAGAAAAAACCTCTGTTGACATCCATCGCCCATTTACAAATCTGCAGGGGAATATCTTAGCAATTTGCACCCATACGGCTCCCCCATTACAACCTCTTATTCTCTTTAAACAGCTTCTTCTAGCAGGAAGTTTTAGTGCCTCTTTCTCTCTCTTTCCAGGATGTCATGCAGAGGCCAGATATTTAAAGAGACGAGAGCTGCTTTCTGAAGTAGTTCTTGAGAGAGACGGCAACCTAATTCCACCCGCTAGATGAATAGGAGCTTTTAGTCGGCGTCCCTGTCAATCCACAAGCTTTGAAGTGTGCCAACTTCACACGAAAACGCAACAAAAAGATGGGGGAGCGTGGGGCGGGAGACGGGTGAACAAGTGTGTGAGGTGAAAAAGAGAAAGTTGATGTCTCTATTCAACATGGGAACATGATGTGGCTACACACCACCACCCCTCAGCTCCCCATCAGACTCTCTGGTGCATCGAAAGAAAGCAAACCGTGCGTTGGATTCGGAACAAAAAGATAACAAGGCAGACGGATGAAAAATTCCCGTTCCACTGTTGCAGGGAAATTACTGAGGAGATGAAGCTGCAATTCTGATCAGTGCTTTTCTCATTCCGACAGCTGTTTTTGCAGGGCTGTGTGTATGTTAGCCTGGAGTGCACTGACTCATTCTCTGATCTGAGTGTGAAGATTTCTGACTGTTTCATTTTCAAACCATGACAGGTTTCAAACTTGGGATTATCAACAAGCAAAAAAGACACCCAGGGAAGGAGACGATGTATACATCTGAATGTATAATTAGATGTTAAAGAGGACTTAACTCTTAGTTTAGGGGAAGAGAAAACCTACTGTAGTGTACTAAAGTATTTACTAAGGCTGTCAAAAGATTAACCGCAATTAATCGCATACAAAATAAAACTTTGTTTCTGCATAATATATGTGACCAGTCATGGAAAGTAGGCACACAAGTCGGATCTGGGGCATTTTGAGTTATTCTGAAAGTGCAGTTTCTAAGCTTTCCAACAATGTGTAACACATGGAAATCTGATACGCTTTTAAGAAGTTGTGGCCATTTGAATGTAACACATTCAAGAAACAGAAAGCCGAGAAAATAGAGACAGAAAGTTACACTTTTCTCCTGCCGGGAGAGACAATAGGGCTCATTAACATCTCATTTAGCTAAGCCATACCCTCTGTAAAACCGTTTTGAGATACAGATGTTCTAGCATCATATGTAGTAGTTTGTGACAGAAGTCCGGATGACAACATGCAAAAATAAACATGACTTTTTACCTTTGTGTTGATCACAAGTCGAATACAGTCTGTTTCAGATGTGTGAAACATCCAATGACCATCTTTGTATACAAATGCGTATAATCCGTGAAATATAGATATATATAGTCTATGGTTTAAATCAGATTTCGCATGAACGTCTGGTAATAGAATATAATAAACAATCTGTGGATTATTTACATCGTAACATGTAAGGGTATATGAGATTACACTTTACATTTCGGTAAACACATGAACCCGCCTTCAAAGTTTGTATTTAAAATAGGGAGGTAGTAATCCAAACAGCACGCCGTCGAAAACGTGACGTCCTTTAGGGATGTAACCAATCGCTCGCTCGTTCCTCCATCAGCCAATGACTTCATGGAAAATATTGATAGACAAAACATGTAGCCAATTATATAACGAATTCAACGATGTGTGACTTTTTTGTGTGTGTGTGTGCACTGTGTTATTATTTTGTATATATAAATACACACACATGCATGTATGTATTTAAGAAACTTACACACACACACACACACACACACACACACATATATATTGCAACCTGATTTCACAAAATCCGTGAAATAGTCATGCAATATTTTGCACATTTTTGCGTGTCATTGTCACGCATTTCCACCATTTTACGGGCCCGTGCCAAACCGAAGCGACAATGGTTTAAAAATAGGAAAAACAGTTGAGTAACCATTACGTGAAACTGACAAAGTCATGCTATGTAAAGCACCTTGAATGACCTCTGTGAATGAAATGTGCTATACAAATAAACTTTCCTTGCCTTGCCTTGCCACGGCATGTAAAATGGTGGAAATGCGTGACAATGACACACAAAAATTAGCAAAATATTTCGTGACTATTTCACAGAAATTTGTTAGATCATGTTGCTATATATATATCTTTTTTATATATATTATTTTATATTTTTTATTTATTTAGATTTCGATATATTTTATATTTATATTATCGATTAATCTTTGACAGCCCTAGTATTTACTATATCAAACTTTAGTTAATTGTAGTGTATCATATTACTACACTTTGCAAATTTATGCTATATAATTTTGTAGTATTAACGATAGTGATTTGATAAACTGTAGTACATACTGTATTTTATTTACTATGGCAGGGCCCAAAAACAATATAGTTTCTAGGAATTTTACTACAGGTTACTATAGGAAATACTATACATGTTTCATGTGTTTCATGTGTTTTTCTTTTTTAAATAATTTTCAATACAACATTTTGCATTGACTTTCAAATGTCAGTTAGATTTTGATCTAAACCAACTTTGACCAAATAAAATGGCACTCTTTGTGGACAAAATGCAAATTTCCATAGACCTCCACATAAAAACAACAACAATAGAGTCCTTTTAAAGTAATTTATTTCTGATATCAAGAGAAATACATGACAAGTAAATTAGTTCAAATCATAGCTAAAGCATATTAACTACAGTATTACACTGAGCTAATGTTACTGTTTAAAATTAATTTATATAATGTTAGCTATGTCCTTGAAGTCTTGCCTCGCTGCCAAACTTCTCTGCACAGTTGTGATTCATGCTCATCGTCTCCGATCGTCTTTAACAAACCAGAACATTTTATTTTTTTAGATCAGTTTAGCCAGTCAGACTGATAAATGAATACAGATCGGAAGTCCACTTCAGTTCAGGTGCGTAACCGCGACAACACCAGTGCGTCCGATGAAACCGTCTATACTGCACATCTATATGTTGTCTAATGGCTGCAGTCTTGTGCATATAGAGTAGGACAACTATGGTTACTATGGCAACTCTCTTTCCCATTTTCTGAGAACACATCTCTGGTCTACATCATGTTACGCTATTTGAAATGTTATTTGGGTTTAACTTAAATATGAGTACCGCACCAGAAATGTCCTGACTCACTAATTTGACATTTGCACAAAGCTGTGTCAGTGGTAGGTAAAATAGTGGTATGAGAGATTAGTCTATATCTTACCTTGTAATAGCAGTAGGATTTCTGTAAAGCAGGTATGTCCTGCAGAGCATTTGCATACTCAGTGTTCCAAATAATTGCCCCACTGGGACTGTTTCATGCCTGATTGTGAAGAATGATGCAATTTCACAACAAAAAGAGCACAAGAGGGCCATTATCTGTACCAGGTTCCTTTACTGATTGGAAATAAGGTTTTGCCAATTCAGGTACTCTTTGTGCAGACAAAAAAGATTTCCTCACAAATTCATGCGCAGAATTAGCATTTTGTGAGAAATGTTTTTCTGATATTAGGTAGGTGCACTGTATGAGGTCTTAGGCTAGTATGCCACCAGCTCTACTACTTCATTATTTGTTGGGACTGAAGTATTATTATTTTGAATATTTTCATAAGGCCACACTAGAAATGCACTATAATGGCTTACTTAGTCATGTATGCACAGTATACAGGGATAGGAGAAAGTATTTTAACATGGAAAAACGTCACTTCAGTGCCAGACTACGTCTATGTCAAGATCAGTAAGTGAGGAATCATCTTTAATCAGAATGATCTGCCTCAGTCAGACGGGTAAATGTCAGCGGTTGACTGACATATAGTTGGTAGTAGCTTTCCATCAGCCTGCAAAGAGACACTGAGTGAAATTCAGGGGACTCTGGCAGACAGTCTGGCCCGCAGGCAGACCCAAAGGCCATGTGATGATCAACCTGCTGTGTGTGTTGAGCTACTGGATGAGGTGCTGTTCACCTCGCGGTCATGGTTTGAACCATTGCAGACAGGAAGCCCATTAGTGCTATTTACTGTATCTCTCAATATCTATACAGTATGCTGACTCAGAAAGTCTGAGTTTGTTGGAGGTTGTTTTCAACTTTGTAAAAGTTGTTTGAGTTGTTGATGTAAACAATGCACATCCTGTTTTCAAACTTTTGGTCTTATGAAGCATTCGTTTTATAAATAATACATTTCAAAAATAACAATAAGGATGTATTTAAAATAGTACTGAACTATTCACTGTGCTATTTTATAGCCGAACCTTAATGTAGCTTGAAATGTCATCACAGATAAATCAGATGAGACGTCTGCTATTAACTAAATATTAAATAAAGTGGAAAGTGGATAGTGAAGTGATTTTATTGGCAATTAAAAGTTTAGTATGCATCTTTGTGCAGAGGTCTGCCATTTCAATTAACTTAAAGGTTGCAAAAGAAAGGTTGTTATTTACTACCACTGCACAAAATTCATAGATGAATTAAAAGTATACACTCACCTTAAGGATTATTAGGAACACCATACTATTACTGTGCTTGACCCCCATTTGCCCTAATTCTATGTGACATTGATTCAACGAGATGCTGAAAGCATTTTTTAGAAATTTTGGCCCATATTGATAGGATAGCATC
The DNA here is from genome assembly GCF_027580225.2 of Misgurnus anguillicaudatus. Lineage (NCBI taxonomy): Eukaryota > Metazoa > Chordata > Actinopteri > Cypriniformes > Cobitidae > Misgurnus > Misgurnus anguillicaudatus. Next base: position 19,246,417 of record NC_073354.2, read on the forward strand.
TTGCAGTTGATGGAGATTTGTGGGATGCACATCCAGTTTCCCAAAGATCCCAAAGATGCTCTATTGGGTTGAGATCTGGTGACTTTGGGGGGCATTTTAGTACAGTGAACTCATTGTCATGTTCAAGGAACCAATTTGAAATGATTTGAGCTTTGTGACATGGTGCATTATCCTGCTGTAAGTAGCCATCAGAGGATGGGTACATGGTGGTCGTAAAGGGATGGACATGGTCAGAAACAATGCTCAGGTAGGCTGTGGCATTTAAACGTTGCCCAATTGACACTAAGGGCCCTAAAGTGTGCCAAGAAAACATCCCCCACACCATTACACCACCAGCCTGCACAGTGGTAACAAGGCATGATGGATTCATGTTCTCATTCTGTCTATGCCAAATTCTGACTCTACCATCTTAATGTCTCAACAGAAATCGAGACTCATCAGACCAGGCAACATTTTTACCGTCTTCAACTGTCCAATTTTGGTGAGCTTGTGCAAATTGTAGCCTCTTTTTCATATTTGTAGTGGAGATGAGTGGTACCCGGTGGGGTCTTCTGCTGTTGTAGCCCATCCGCATCAAGGTTGTACGTGTTGTGGCTTCACAAATGCTTTGCTGCATACCTCAGTTGTTATTTCAGTCAAAGTTGCTCTTCTATCAGCTTGAATCAGTCGGCCAATTTTCGGTAACACTTTATTTCGATAGTCCACTTTAGACATTTTACTAACTATAAGTAACTTTGCAACTACTTATCAACTATCAATCTTTAGAGAATGAGTAGACTGTCTGCTTAATATCTACTAACAGTTTCTTGTGATGATATCTCAACAGACATTTAACTGTCTATAAGTATCTTTGCAGGTACATGTCAACTTATTCCAATAACCCAAACCTCTTCCCTAACCCCAACCCTTACAGTCTACTAATACACTAATAACAGTTAGTTGACATGTAGTTGCAAAGTTATTTATAGTTAGTAGAATGTCTAAAGTGGACTATTAAAATAAAGTGCAAACCAATTTTCTTCTGACCTCAAGCATCAACAAGACATTTTCGCCCACAGGACTGCTGCACACTGGATGTTTTTCCCTTTTCACACCATTCTTTGTAAACCCTACAAATGGTTGTGCATGAAAATCCCAGTAACTGAGCAGTATGTGATGATATGATGCCCCTATACTGAAGATAGAGTCATATAGTCTTAAAACAACCCAGCATTTTGGGTTGAAACAACCCAGCATAGTTGAAATTACAACCCAGCAGGTTGGGTTTGTCCCTTTTTGACTCAACGCTGTGTTGAAAATAGCTTTCAGTCCAAGGAAAGAAAGAAAACATCTTCCGAGAAGGTAGTAAAAACCTTAGTGAGACATATAAACTATAGGCTCATTTAATCATGTAACTAATACAGTGAGTAAAAGCCAGTCTGTTTTTAATGTGAATACGCAATAAAACAGCATTTTGCAATGACTACAAAATGACAGTGCAGACAGTTATATGTTTTGTTCAAAACCAAATAATGAGACAAGATAAAACAGCAGCTCTCAAACAGAAATGTCATTTATAAGACTAATTTACTGTGTTGTCTAATGTAATAATCTATTTTGGATTGCATCCAAGGATGTCATTACAACCAAAGCAATAAATAGTAGATTTGTCAAGCGTAGAGTGGGTAAACAGAGCTTAGATTTTGTATTCTATTTGTTCAGTCTCCTCACATTTATTTGCGAATAGTTCTTGCTGTTGATCACACATGGTATGTTGGAAATAGTCCCCATGACACTCGTGTACTATAACTTATCAGGATGATAATAGCCACAAGAATAGATGATGGCATGAATTTCTAAAGAGTCTGAATATAAATTGTGTTTTTCATCTGCTGAAAATCCTTGACATCAGAGAGCTGTCGACGGATGAAAGAAGGGGAGAAAGATTTTCTTCTGTAATAAAGTTTAACCTGAGTAAATGCTACCTAGGGAGAACTAAAGTAAACCTACTGAACTTCTAAGTCGTCATTCAACACTGAGTAAGAATTAAAATCGGTTTTCCCAACTGTGTGTCCAGTCACTTAAACTCTGACAGAGAAGCCCAAGGGAAGAGAGGAAAAATTAAGCTGTTGTATATAAAGAAACTGTTTGTAGACAGCTCAGACCAGAGTTCAGACAGCTCAAATGGACATCTTGGTTTAATGCTGTGCTTTCTGTTCCCTATTGTTCTCTCTACTGTAAATAAAAGCTGAATTTTAGCGTGGTCAACCGCACACTTATTTTAAAGAAGCAACTGCAATCAATCCTTCTCTTTATGATGTCATTTCTGATGACATAACTGTTGCAGTAAAAGGATTAGTCTATTTTCTTAAAAAAAATCCAGATAATTTACTCACCACCATGTCATCCAAAATGTTGATGTCTTTCTTTGTTCAGTCGAGAAGAAATTATGTTTTTTGAGAAAAACATTCCAGGATTTTTCTCATTTTAATCGACTTTAATGGACCCCAACACTTAAGAGTTTTAATGCAGTTTAAAATTGCAGTTTCAAAGGACTCGAAACAATCTCAAAGGAGGCATAAGGGTCTTATCTAGCAAAACGATTGTCATTTTTGGCATGAAAAAAATGCACTTTAAAAATAACAACTTCTCTTCTTTCTCCGGCTGAGTGACGCGCCAGCGTGACCTCACATAATTACGTAATGACGTCGAAAGGTCATGTGTTACATATATGAAACGCACATTTGCAGACCATTTTAAACAATAAACTGACACAAAGACATTAATTAGTATCATTTGACCTACCTCAATGTCGGAACGGTCCTCTTTCTCCACACTTGTAAACACTGGGATGTAGTTTCGCATACGCCATCTGTGAACTCGTGATGGCGTATTACGTGAGGTCACGCTGGCGTGTCACAGGACCGGAGGAAGACAAGAAGTTGTGGTTTAAAAGTGCATATTTTTACAATCGTTTGAGATCGTTTAGAGTCCTTTGAAACTGCAATTTTAAACTGCATTAAAACTGTTAAATTAATTTCATTTCTGGGGGAAACACATGGGGGAAACTTAAAAAAAAAAAAACGTTATGAACTGAATAACATTCATGATGTGGTTATACAGCTATTTGATCCATCAGGTCTGCCTGCTTCCTGAAGACCGTCCTTTATTGCAGTTTCTCTGGCGTGATCTCAGCGTGGATAAGCCCCCAAAGGTCTTCCAATGGCAGGTATTACCTTTTGGTACCACATGCAGCCCATGCTGTGCCACTTATGCCCTGCAACGGCATGTTACAGACCACAGTATGACGGATGAGAACATCAGATTTTCAATAGAAAGATGCTTTTATGTTGATAACTGCCTCCAGAGCTTGTGCACACCTGAGGCCGCCAGACAGTTAGTCGACAACCTAAGAGCAATACTTTCTGAAGCTGGATTCGAAATCAGGCAGTGGGCTAGCAATGTTCCCGAGGTTTTGAGTCATTTACCTACGGAGGCACGAGCAGAGAGCTTGGAACTGTGGTTAACTCAAGATAAATCTGACATGCCTGAGTCAACCCTGGGCTTAAGTTGGAACTGGCAGACGGATACTCTGACTTACAAGCACAGACCTGTGGTGTATAAGACCCCCACCCTAAGAAATGTCTACAAGGTCCTGGCCACCCAATATGACCCGCTCGGTTTACTTTTACCTTACACCACTCGAGCAAAGGTCATTATCAGGCAGCTATGGAATAAGCAACGTGGTTGGGATGACCCAAACTTACCTCCTGAGATTCTACAGGCGTGGGGTGTCTGGGAAAATGAGTTGCAGTACCTACCAAACATGACCATTCCTAGAACATATGTCCCTCCTGAGGTCGACCGGGATGGTACCACACATGAGGTACACATATTCTCAGATGCATCAGAGCAGGCATATGGAGCTGTGGCCTACTTAAGGACCACTGACAAGAGAGGCCAAACGTTCCTGTCCTTTATCATTGCACGTTCCCGCTTGGCCCCCAAGCGTTCACATTCCATTCCTCGCTTAGAGCTGTGTGGAGCTCTTGTGGCAGCTCAGTTGGCCAGATTGCTCGAAAGGGAACTAACTCTACCAATACAAAATACTGTGTTGTGGACAGACTCCTCCACAGTCCTTACCTGGCTCCACTCAGAATCCTGCCATTACAAGGTCTTTGTTGGCAACAGAGTAGCCGAAATTCAGGAGCTAACAGAAAAGTGTTCCTGTCGCTATGTGAATTCCACCAACAACCCTGCAGATGACCTCACTAGAGGCAAACCTCTGAGTGCTCTTACTGAGTTAAACCGATGGTCTCATGGGCCTCCCTTCTTATTGCAAGAACCAACCACCTGGCCAGTGATGCCAACCTCCAACCTATCTGATGATAACACTGAATTACGTAAATCTGCCTTCTGTGGCTCCACTGCAGCGCCCCCTTTATTCAGCAGGCCAATTGATTGGAACTATACTACCTGGAAGGAACTCCTGGATGCCACTGCTAAGGAAATCCAAATTAACCCTACTCCAGGTGCCTGTCCTGACGCGACCGACTATCGGCAAGCAGAAATCCTAGTCCTAAAACAAGCTCAACAGGAATCGTTTCCTAAGGACTTTCAACGCCTAGTAAATGGGAAATCAGTGTCCTTAGATAGTCGTCTCCTTACCTTGGCCCCTGAAGTAGACAAATCTAGTGGTTTGATCAGAGTTGGAGGTCGACTGAGAAGAGCACAGATGATTGAAGAATCGACAATACACCCCATTGTCTTGGATGCTTACCATCCAGTTACCCAACTACTGATTAAGCATTATGATTGTAAGCTGCGTCATTCAGGACCAGAGAGGGTGTTCGCAGAAATGCGACGTTGTTATTGGATTCTCCGTGGCCGTGAAGCCATTCGCCGGTATCAGCATCAATGTCCCGAATGTCAGCGCTGGAGGGCACAACCAGTCATTCCTAAAATGGCGGACTTACCTTCTGCCCGTCTCCGTCTACATAAACCTGCCTTTTACTCATGTGGAGTAGATTGCTTTGGACCAATGGTGATTAAAATTGGGAGACGCACAGAGAAACGCTGGGGAATAATCTTTAAATGCTTAACAACAAGGGCAGTGCACCTGGACCTCCTCAGCACCATGAGTACAGATTCCTTTTTAATGGCCCTTAGGCGGTTTATTGCAAGACGTGGAACACCAGCAGAACTGTGGTCTGACCAAGGAACAAATTTTCGAGGGGGAGAGAGAGAACTGAGAGAAGCCTTTGCAGTGATGGCCCCTGAGTTGCAAACTCGGCTTGCTAGTCAAAAAATTCAGTTTAATTTTAACCCCCCAGCAGCTCCACACTTCGGAGGGGTATGGGAGAGGGAGGTGCGCTCAGTAAAGTCAGCACTCTACACTACCCTAGGAACTCAATCCCTTCCCGAAGAAGTCCTCATGACCGTCCTTCTAGAGGTGGAGGCAATTCTGAACACTAAACCTTTAGGGTATGTGTCATCGGATATTGCAGATAGTGACCCAGTAACACCAAACAGTTTGCTAATGGGGCGGCCAGATGGCTCTTTGCCACAAGTGATCTACCCAAAATCTGACTTGTTAAGCCACCGACGCTGGAAACATTCACAAGTCTTAGCCGATAACTTCTGGTCCCGGTTCATTCATAACTATCTTCCTACTCTGCAAACAAGGCAAAAGTGGCACTCCTCCTCACCTGACTTGACAGAAAAAATGGTTGTTATGATAGTTTATCCCCAACTTCCTCGGGCCTTTTGGCCTATTGGACATGTCATCAAGATCCACCGCAGTGCTGATGGACATGTTAGATCTGCGGATGTAGACATAATGGGGCAGGTCTACACTCGACCAGTAGCAAGACTAGTAATTTTACCAGCTCTCCCAGATAATGGAAACTGACAAACCAACTTAAGTTGAGTTGAGTAGCCTTTTAGTAGGAACAAAGCTGCTTAGCACCTTTGGGGGCGGCTGTATAAAAGGCTGTAGAGGAAAGAGACTTTTACTGTGAGACTTTGATTTTGATAAGTGCAATTCCTGAACTTTCCAGGAGGCGGCGGTAGCGTTCTTATTCACTACCTGCTGTGTTATAGTTGAATACTGAGAGAACGTCAGCGGTTTAACTATAAGTTTCTCCTGCCTGTCTTTCTGGTTTATCGTTGGTGATTTGGTGTTCAAGTGTTAGTACATGACAAATAAGTAAGTTTTTAAATATTATTTTAAGAGATTGATCGTGTTTGAGGTATATTATTTAAATTTGTGTGCACGCACGTGCATTGCTAATTCCTGCAGTTATTGTAGAGTTGTTATCGTTTGTCTAATCACCGAGTGATTTATATTGTCAATCTTGCAATATTATCCTGAACATTGTGCTATGCCTTTGACATTTAAGTTGATTATACTGCAGGAGGATTTGGTTTAGTTATTTGAACACTATTATTTGTTTAATGATATTTCTCTGCTTTATACCTCACACATTCATACTAAGTCATTTGTGTTCGGCCTAACATGATGTAAATGTGTATTTGAGATTTGACAATTTCTTGATTGTTAGTTTGATTTGTTACTAAATAGGTTTGTTATTTATATGTAGCCTATATAAGAATAGTTAACATTGTTAATCCACTCTTATTTAACTGTATTATGTCTTTATTATTTTCTAGACTATGATACACTTTGAAAAAGAAGCTCCCGTCTCCTCATCATTAAAGTGTTCTGACCGACACACAGGAGTGTTCTCTGTATAAATTTCAAGCCAGAGCCTATAAGTCTAATTCCTACCTAACATGGCGTGTACCTGGTAAATCCGTCATAATAATAGCAACCCGCCATGGAACTTGCGCCCTTGCGTTTAAAAGGGAATGTTGGATAGCGTTCTGATTGGTTTATTTGACGTTACGCCCAAACTACACCTATGAATAATTAACCTACTTCAGACCAACCCCTAGAGTTATTTCTCCCGCCGGGAAAATAGCAACCGCACCCAAGATCCGCCCACAAAGTCACTTGCGCTTTGCGCTTCGCACTTGCGTTTCAGATCGTTAAAATAGGGCCCAGAGTATTCACACTTAATGACATTTAATGACTTAATGACAAAAGTAGACATTTTAGGTTTCCTTTGGATATGTGTATCATGTTTGTGTGAAGAGTATTTGCAGAGTTTCAATTGATTTTTGTAACGTGTTTTGGGAGACAGCTGGCGGAGACAGAAATGTCTGAATGTGCACCCCTGTTTATTTTCTTTATTTGACAAAAACACAAAGATTTGTTGTTATTGTGAATGTACACACATTAAAAAAGACCCTTCACAGTTTCAAATGATGTGAAACACGTAAGTGTATGATTATTAATGATAAAATAACGTTTCCAAAAATGTTTCAGTCGTTCATCCACTCAATCCACTTTGCAGCCTTCTATCGGCCAAACCGCACTAAAGAAGTTTCAAACCGTTGGGTCGCGGTCCTGTAGTTCGAGTGAAAACTACAAAAACTTGTTTTACGGCAGACCTACAATCCAATCAGAGCCAGCTTTGCTGCAGTAGGCTAAATTATTTACGACAGTGGTAATGAACAATTCTGCTTCCAACCTGTAGGGGGAGCAAAGAGTAAAAACTCTTTAGTGTTGCTTTAAGTTGATTCTGCTATGATAAGGAGAAAACACGTCAAAACAAGGTGCCACGTTTTTGGACCCCAGAGAGTTAATGTACCAATGTAGTTGAGGTCAAGAAAAATATTCATGACGCTGTTTTAAAACTATATGACGGAGTATTAACACTTAATGACATTTTAATGACAAATTTCATTTGTATCACTGGTAAAAAGTGGTCAGTTATGTTGTCTTGGTAATGTCAAGTTGTCATAATAAAGACATCTTAAACAATGTCATCTTTGCAAATAAAAAGACATGATTAAACGTGCATAAAATCTCCTTCATGTTCATGAAACTTGTCAGGTCCTGATTATGAAGGTGTCATGTCAGTCTTATGAACACCCCTTCAAGTAAAGTGCTACCCAACAGTGTTTATAAGAGCAGAATACACCCAGCAACTCTGTAGCTGAAGAAATATGTCAACCTTTTTTCCTTGATTTTGAAGGACAGACCTTGCAGCTCCTGACATTGCGAGCAATATCAATCAAGCTTTACTTTTGCCAATGCCTTTTGATATGTATGGAATTAGAGCGAATGCCTTAAAATTCAAGTCAGTCGGACAGACAGCTTAGCAACTTGATTTGCACTCCCACTGACTCGTTCTGTCTTCTCAATTCAGGTGTAGTCTGTGGGGACCGTGAATGGGTTCAATACAGCTAATGAAATAATTTTGCATCAGTCAATTGTACACTCTCCTCGCTCGACTAATTATTCTCCTGGTGAATCGGTCTGAAGACTCTCTTAGGCTGAGCTTCAGCTGTGAACCCAACCTCACTTACAAATGTCTCCATAATAACAGTGGGAGTATTTACGCACAATGTGCCACGTGCTGAAATATCTGTCCAGATGAACAATAGGCTGGAAATCCTCTGTGTCTTGCTGTGTTTCACTGCCTGATAGTATTTTAAATGGAGTTGCACTTGATCTTAAGATTATGCTTACCATGCAGCTGAGCAATGTAGCGTGACTACACTGAAATGCTCCCAACAGTACTATTCTTGTAAACAGCTTTATTGATTATGATCCCAGTGAACTAGTTTAGTCGCACCCAGATGCGTCTTGCCTTTTTAACATTCACCTAAGGATTGTTGAGCAAACTGTAGGATTTTAAATGAAACTGGTAGTTCAAATATATCGGCATGTCTTGTGACTCACTGTCATATGCATGTTTCCTCACAAGACAAACAAGAACCAATAAGACTCGACGTCATCGACATGCCGCCAGGTTAATGATTTTCTCTCACAAGGACATTGTCCCCTCAAGAATTAAAATGGGTGCATGACCCAAGCACACCAATAACTTGCAGGGCTGATCATGCATGCATAAGCAAAAAATGCATATCTCAGAGTTTTTGAGATTTGTACCTGCCAAAGACATGCATTTATTTCAAAAAATCCTTTTTAAAGATTCAGAAAATGTCTGTCATCTAGAGAGCACTCACTGAGTGTTAGTCTTTTCTGTTATTACCGATAGAAAGGCTCAGAATAGCAGTTGGAGTGCTTCTAATCACTTCCGCTCCCCAGAAGTTTCTCTGAGAGCAATGGGAGGGATCTGAAGGGGGCTGGTACTGTAGGTGATGGAAAGATGTAAAATCTCCACAGATCCAAGCTAGCACATTAGCAATACAAAACTATTTGCAATTTTGATACAAAGTTTTTTATCTGGTCTAAAACAAGACTAGAGGACAAAAAGACTCCTGTAGAGTAATTATTAAAAGATGAGTGCCGCTTAATGAAGAATATTATTTTCGTGAGCATGACCTGAATGGCTGGTGCCTGTTTGGTGATAAATGGAAATCAGAGGTAATTTAATCAGGCGGGGTACAAGCAGGTCACTCTTTTCATTCAGTCAGCGCTTTTGTGGCTGAATACTAATGGAGGTAATTAGGGACGAATCTCTGTGTATACAACAACCAAGGCAAAGTTGGTATGAAACTCATCAAAAACCCAAAATACCACTCTGGTCGTGTTCTCTTCAATGCTAATGCTCCAAATCAATGTATTTACTAGGAAAATGTTATTTCTCAAAAGTTGCATAAAAACTTCAAAAAGTTCTCAGTTATGTTTAATTTAGCTTTCCCAAAAGAAGGAATAAGAATAGAAGAAAGAGAAATAGGCCCAAATAAGACAATTACTGTTTTATTATTTATAACAGTGGTTGTTAGACTGGGGATGGTGGCATGGGAAGCCAGTTTTATAACATTTAAAGATAAAAATGTATCATAAATTCTGTGTAATTGTATCACAGAGCAAGGCTACCAACCAACAATATAGATGCATTGATGTTTCAGCATTGTTTAATTTAAAGAGCCACACAGATCCAAAATCGAAACTGACCTGTATTGCAGTGTGTCATGTTGCTGTCCATCAATGTAAACAATGTGCAAAGTAGTTGAACCAAAAAGTGCACAATTAATAAAGTTATTGCCTTCTAAAGTAGGGAGTCGACTCTGAATCGCTGAAACAAGTCGTTATATGGACTGAATCTCCTGACTGACTTTTTTCACGTCACACGAACACTTCCACGTCACACGAGATTCTAATCTCCGCCTACCGCCTTGCCCGCAGGAACTGCCCACAGCTAGTTAATGTGTAAACATCATATCATGTTGTGTTTTCAGTTTGTGTTGTTTTCACTACCAAAGGAGTCTTTTTCAAGGAGGGATATACTAAACGTTTGGCTGTGAAGAATCAATGGTTAAAATTAATTTTAAAAGGAGGGATTTACTAGACTTTTGGCAATGTTAGATGGTTCTGTTATGACCTCAGTCTGATCGGTTGCCATATGTGTTTGTTTACCTTTGTGTGTGGGTGTGTTCCTCCATGTGTGCACTGATTGTTCCCTCCTCTCATTTCTCTTTAATGTTCTCCAGCTGTGTGTCCTTTTCTTTCTTCCTATTTAAGCTCGTCATGTGTCTCTCTCGTCACGCGCTCGTTGTGTTTCCGGGTGATCTCAGTCACGCTGTTGCCCGGGTAGTTTTCTTTATCTTGTGTTGTTTGGTCTTGTTTGAACTATTTTTCGCTCTCTGTGGATCTCCAGGTTTAGCGATCGTGTCGTTAAGGAGTACGGGTCCTTGTTCCTGTTCGCATTGTGGATTTCCAATTTGCTATCGGGTTTCCTTGCCTTTGGATTTACTCCGTTTCGCTGAGATATACTCACTGTGGATTATACACTCTCTCCGGAACTGTCATTGGTGTGCTTCGCATTTAAGCAGGAACTTCAGTGACGCGGTGAACACGCTGTGTTTACATTTTGACTCTCTCTCTCTCCGAAACTGCCATCGGTGTGCTTCGCATTTAAGCAGGAACCGACGGTCTTCAGTGACGCTGTGAATACGCTGTGTAAACATTATTTGTCTCTCTCTCTCTCTCCGGAACTGCCATCGGTGTGCTTCGCATTTAAGCTGGATCCGACGGACTTCCGTTACGTTGAGTATTCTTATTATTTGACTCTACCTCTCTCTAGATCTATTGACGGTGTACTACGCATAAGGACAGGATACTGATGGACGCCCTTGATATCCTTTGAGAACTCTGCTAACTTTCCTTCTGAGTATTTGATGTGCCATTGTTGTTTATCTATCTCAAAAATAAACTTTTACTTGCATTAGATTCCGCCTCCTCATCTTTCATAACAGGTTCAGTACCCAATTTATTTGGAACAACATGCATCTCCTAACCACAACCTGTAAGTATAATTATAGCTACATACTTGCTTAAATTAGTGTAAAATGTCTATCTCCGTTTTTATTGCTTTGAGTAATGATGAATGATATCGTTGTTTAAACTCTTAATATACTATCAGAGAGTCACATTAGCAAGCAGTTAACGCATGCTCCCTTACGGTTTTGCTATGACCCGGTTAGTTTACATAAATGCTTAAATGAGTGTAAAATTTTTTGTTTTTATCGTCATTTCTATTGCTTGGATTAATGATGAATGATGTCGTTGTTTAAACTTTTAATATACTGTCAGAGAGTCACGTTAGCAAGCGGCTAATGCATGCTCACTTACAGTTTTGCTATGATCCAGTTTAGCTTACATAAATGCTTAAATGTTAGTTTCTATCGGCGTTTTTATTCCTTGGATTAATGATGAATGATGTGTATTGATGTCGATAATGTCTTCTCAGTAAATCATGTTAGCACCAGGTAAATACATGTTGCACTATTGTTTGTCTGTGCCACTGATCTGTGGTCTGTGCGGAGACTCTGTCAGTTGACCAATCAGAGCAGTGTAGGCTACTTAAAGGTGGGGTTTAGGCAGACTGAGTCGTTGAACGGCTTCACACGAATCGTTTGGGGATCTCTGAGAAATGGGGTAATTTTAAATGTATACTTTGAGAAAATGACAGTGTTTTTTGACCTCGCATGCATTTAAAACTGTTGTCCGGGACTTATAAACAGTGATAGGACGCTTAAAATTGGCGTCATACTGGCTCTTTAAAATGTAAAAACCTAAAATTCTAGATCATAAATGTGATCAAAGGGATGCACCCTACACAAGGTCAAGTTCACAATGAAGATGTTTTAAAACCAAGTACAATATAGAGCTATAAAATAAACCTAATTTGATATTTTTTGTTTATTTGTTTACTCATTTATATATTTTAAAACTCTACATGTGACACATAAGACTGGGTCTTATCTCAGGAGAAACATCTGCACAAGACTCATATTAAATAGGATTTTATTGGGAATTTTCTTTCCTATGGTTACAACAACCACGACTACACAACCCACTCTGTAATGTGATATCACGTTTTCCTTTTAACTAGACATCGAGAGTGGACATGTTCATAATTGAAACACTGGAAAGGTGTCATTGAGCAGAAAAGCACATCAGCAGGAAGACCTCTGAGCATTACACCATATCTCCTGAGATAATAAGGGGGAGGGATTATGTTGTTTTCTTTCTGCTACCCAAGTGGGTCAGATGCATGTTAAAATGCTTCAGAGAGCTGAAATGAAGCTATGGCTGGCAAACCTGGCATCGGTTTAAAAGCATTTGAAGGCAGAGTGTTAATTCAAAGCATGATATTTTTGCTTTTAGTCCATGAATCATAACAGCAGTTTGGCAGCACTCTCTATGACCCCAACTGTGAAGCTACTGAGATTATTGCAGGAAGATCTTAATGCTTGTGGTACATGTTGCCTTGTACATGTTCTGCTTTTACAACGACCTCACACCTACAAAAAACACACAAAAAAAGAGTAAAATTTATTTAATATTTGAACTGTTTTACATTTATATTCATGGATTTGGCAGATATTTATCCAAAGCAAATTACAGTGCATTACAGGGTATACATGTGTTCCCTGGACTTAACCTAAAACCTTTTACACCACTAACGCAACAAGAACATTAAAACACCAAATGAGATTGAATGAAAATCTATTGGAGGTTTTGTTTGTAGTTTGTAGTGTGTTATTTTTTACGACTTCTTTTTGCTAATATGTCTTTGAATAACTGTTATGAACTCTGTCTGTGTACCCTGTCTTGTACTCTTATTTTGAAGTCATGTCTGTGTCATCCATGTCTGTAGTTCTTTGTAGTTCTTTTGTTCATTGGTCTGTGTGATGATTGTTCCCCAGGTGTGTCTTGTTTTCCCTGATTACTCTGTGTATTTAAGCCTAGTGTTTCCAGTGTCTGATGTCGATCGTTGCTCAATGTTATGGTGTTTTTTCGTGTCCTTGTTCCTTGTTGGAGTACCTGCCATGGTTTTTGTTTGTTTGTTGTTATTTTTAATAAAACTCACTGCATTTGGATCCGCATCCTGTCTTACCTGGATTTACCCGTAACAGAACGATCGACCATTAAGGATCCAGCAGCAATTCCTCGCTCCCCTGTGTGTTTCCCCTCGTGCTTCCAAGGTTTCCCTGTGTTTTGTCCGACCCCGCTCACAAGATGACTTCCGCCGTGTCTGAGCCGGTGCACAAGTCACCAGGTTATCCGGTTCATCCCGTGAAAGCCCGGGTCGGCTGCTTAATCTCCAGTGTGTTGGATTACCCGCTGATCACTGTCCGAGCGACCAGAATCCCTGGACCGCTCGTTCTCTCGAGTGAATCTTCGCCGAGTGAATCCCCGAGTGAATCCCCGAGTGAATCCCCGAGTGAGTCCTCGAGTTTGTCTTCGAGTGCGTCCTCGAGTGAATCCCCGAGTGAATCCCCGAGTGAATCCCCGAGTGAATCCCCGAGTGAATCCCCGAGTGAATCCCCGAGTGAATCCCCGAGTGAATCCCCGAGTGAATCCCCGAGTGAATCCCCGAGTGAATCCCCGAGTGAATCCCCGAGTGAATCCCCGAGTGAATCCCCGAGTGAATCCCCGAGTGAATCCCCGAGTGAATCCCCGAGTGAATCCCCGAGTGAATCCCCGAGTGAGTCTTTCCCGAGTGAATCTTTCCCAAGTGAATCTTTCCCAAGTGAATCTCCGAGTGAATCTTTCCTGAGTGAATCTTCCCTGTGTAAATCTCTGAGTGAGTTTTCCCTGTGTAAATCTCTGAGTGAATCTTCCCTGAGTCAATCTCCGAGTGAATCGTCCCCGAGCAGATCCCCAAGTGAATCATCGGCCAGCAGGTGTGTTACATCACATGAGACAGCTACAGAGCTCTTGAAACTGTTTGTGCCCATTGATTCACTGAAGGCCTCGGAGCTCCTAGAACTTTTTAATCTTTGTGAATCATCCCTGTTAGCACTGGCATTGTGCTATGTTTTTTCAGTGTATGGCTCACCAGTTCAACGGCAGATCAACCAGACTCATGAACACGAGTCCTCTGAGCCGAGTGAATCTCCCGAGTCCTCTGAGCCGAGTGAATCTCCCGAGTCCTCTGAGCCGAGTGAATCTCCCGAGTCCTCTGAGCCGAGTGAATCTCCCGAGTCCTCTGAGCCGAGTGAATCTCCCGAGTCCTCTGAGCCGAGTGAATCTCCCGAGTCCTCTGAGCCGAGTGAATCTCCCGAGTCCTCTGAGCCGAGTGAGTCTTCCGATTCCCCTGAGCCGAGTGAGTCTTCCGATTCCCCTGAGCCGAGTGAGTCTTCTGATTCCCCTGAGCCGAGTGAGTCATCTGAGACGAGTGAGTCAACTGATTCCCCTGAGCCCAGTGAGTCAGCTGATTCCACTGAGCCGAGTGATTCATCTGATTCCCCTGAGCCGAGTGAGTCATCTGATTCCCCTGAGCCGAGTGAGTCATCTGATTCCCCTGAGCCGAGTGAGTCATCTGATTCCCCTGAGCCGAGTGAGTCATCTGATTCCCCTGAGCCGAGTGAGTCTTCTGATTCCCCTGAGCCGAGTGAGTCTTCTGATTCCCCTGAGCCGAGTGAGTCTTCTGATTCCCCTGAGCCGAGTGAGTCTTCTGATTCCCCTGAGCCGAGTGAGTCTTCTGAGCCGAGTGAGTCATCTGAGCCGGGTGAGTCATCTGAGCCGGGTGAGTCATCTGAGCCGGGTGAGTCATCTGAGCCGTGTGAGTCATCTGAGCCGTGTGAGTCATCTGAGCCCCATTGGTCAGCTAGTGTGGTCACCGCGATGCCCCAGAGACTCTTTGTCGTCACCAAGACTATGGCCAGTGCTGAACTCTCTGCATGTCCTAAGAAGACTGTTCCCAAGCTCTTTGCCCTCACTGTCTGGTCTGAGATGTCAATATGTGAACTCACTGCCCTGTCTAACCAGGCCCAGAGGGCCTCTCTCTGTTCTCTTCTACCCAGGTTCATGATACCACCAGCACCACCCTGGTATCCAGTCCATCTCTGGTCTCCGGCTCCGCCCTGGCTTCCCTCCCTGCCGGCTCCGCCCTGGCTTCCCGCCCTGCCGGCTCCGCCCTGGCTTCCCGCCCTGCCGGCTCCGCCCTGGCTTCCCGCCCTGCCGGCTCCGCCCTGGCTTCCCGCCCTGCCGGCTCCGCCCTGGCTTCCCGCCCTGCCGGCTCCGCCCTGGCTTCCCGCCCTGCCGGCTCCGCCCTGGCTTCCCGCCCTGCCGGCTCCGCCCTGGCTTCCCGCCCTGCCGGCTCCGCCCTGGGTTCCCGCTCTGCCGGCTCCGCCCTGGGTTCCCGCTCTGCCGGCTCCGCCCTGGTTGCCAGTTCTGCCGGCTCCTCCTTGGTCCCTGTCTCCGCCTGCGGCTCCTCCTTGGTCCCTGTCTCCGCCTGCGGCTCCTCCTTGGTCCCTGTCTCCGCCTGCGGCTCCGCCTTGGTCCCTCTCGCCGCCTGCGGCTCCGCCTTGGTCCCTGTCTCCGCCCGCGGCTCCGCCCTGGCTCCAGCCTCCGCCCGCGGCTCCGCCCTGGCTCCAGCCTCCGCCCGCGGCTCCGCCCTGGCTCCAGCCTCCGCCCGCGGCTCCGCCCTGGCTCCAGCCTCCGCCTGCTGCTCCTCCTTGGTCCCTGTCTCCGCCTGCGGCTCCGCCCTGGCCCTTGGACTTTTGTGGCTTTGGCCCACCATACCACCCCCCGGTCCACCTCCATGCCACCGCCCACCTAGACTGTTGTACTTTGGGGTTTTCTGGGGGGCGTCTGGAAGCCGCCCTTTGAGGGGGGGCTATGTTATGAACTCTGTCTGTGTACCCTGTCTTGTACTCTTATTTTGAAGTCATGTCTGTGTCATCCATGTCTGTAGTTCTTTGTAGTTCTTTTGTTCATTGGTCTGTGTGATGATTGTTCCCCAGGTGTGTCTTGTTTTCCCTGATTACTCTGTGTATTTAAGCCTAGTGTTTCCAGTGTCTGAGGTCGATCGTTGCTCAATGTTATGGTGTTTTTTCGTGTCCTTGTTCCTTGTTGGAGTACCTGCCATGGTTTTTGTTTGTTTGTTGTTATTTTTAATAAAACTCACTGCATTTGGATCCGCATCCTGTCTTACCTGGATTTACCCGTAACAATAACATATATAACATTTTATTTACAAATGATTCAACAAATGGTGTGTTTGACATTTGAAGCCAAAGTAAACTGGATTTTCTTGCGAAAAATATTTTATATGTTTATATGTTCCTTACCTTATTTATGAGGCAAATAATAGGTCTAATAAGTGAGATACTGTACAGGCAGCAGGTTGTTATCGCATAAATAAGCCCCGGCAGTGTGATCAGGACCCGACACGAAGTAATAACAACCTGCTGCCTATACATTATCCCTTACTTATGGTATTTGTTATTTCTTCTGAGCAATTTTAAGAAAACATAACATTTTATATAAAAATGTATTACAAATAAGCAACCTCTACAATACGCCTTTTCTTATAAGTTAACTTATAGAATGACAGAACAGACAGTAAAGGCAGACAGTAAACATGAAGCTTCATATGTGGACACTAAATTTAAATTTCATCATCTCAGCTCCTCTTTCTAATTGCCAGAGTTTTAAACCCTTAAAACATCCTCAGCAGAATCAACAGCTCATATTCTTTTTCTTTTCCTTTCTTCTTTTGGGAAACTCAATAACTTATCATTTTGTTTTTCCTCTAATGAAGACCTTTCATCTCCAAAGCATAAAATTAGCAGATATAACAGCATCTCAGACAGCTACCCCATGGCTCATCTGACGAAAGTCTTTGAACGCACGCAAAAAAGAGACAGATCATTGCCATTGGCGCTTCCAAAGCAGCTTCCATGCATTTCAAATTAACACGCTATATACATACTTTTGAAATAACAAGGCAGTTCATCTGCAGGTCAGGTAAATATTTGTGTACTCTCTCCGGTTAGCTGTAAATATCTGTCTGATTAATGTACTGCCTTCATCCAGCTTTTTAACAAAGATCATTTTACTTCAAAATGAATTATGCATATTAATGCATATATTTCCCACCAAAGTTTAGGAACAAACTTTTCTGATTAATCTTTTGATTGCTATTAAAGGGCACCTATTATGCAAAATCCACTTGTACAAGGACATAAATGTGTGTTGGCAGTGTGTGAACACAACCACCTTACGATGAAAAATTCCTCCCGCTCCTTTGTTTTCAATCTCCATTAAACAAAAGCAGTCTCATTTTCATTCTCTTATCAATGTGAGGTCACACTGATAAAGCCCCGCCCACTAACATTCCTCCATTACCATAGTTTCCACCCTCAGTTGTACTTTGTCCACTAGATACTATTGTCTTAGACTGTATTTATCAGATCTATTTTAACTGAAATCGCTCACTGTCTGATTGTAAGGAAGTGAGGAGCTGTAGCTCATTTGCATTTAAAGGTAAAGACATTAAAACTTTGTTTTTGCTCCCACCCAAATAGGGGCATTTTGGACATGCTATAATAAATGATCTGTGGGGTATTTTGAGCTGAAACTTCACAGACACATTCTGGGCACACCTGAGACTTATATTACATCTTGTACAAAGGCCATAATAGGTGCCCTTTAAAGTGAAATTACTAAACCTAAAGAGCTTGATCCTAACTGTTTGGAATTATATGAGGTTGAAAGAGAGATTCCGATAAAGCCTTTGTTTTATGAGCTAGAAAAACTACATGAATCGATACAGCTTTATGCCCAGGGTCCACACTTTCATTTTTACTCTAATTTATAGTCATCATGTGTGTCTTCAGTCACCAGTTTTATAGATAAATCACTTATTAACAAATAACAAAATGATTTTTTCTTGTCCTCTTCATCTTTTCTTAAAAGAATAGACTTGAATTTAGACATCAAACGCAACTATTGTACAGTTCTTTGTGAAAACACATAAACAGATTTAAATGATGTCTTGCTTTGCATGCGAGTCTTCGGCTTTGATGTAAACATTACGATTTAAGCAAGAATAGTTTTTGCAGCCCTGAGGACAAAGTATAAAGTACTTTCCGTTAGAATAAGTATGCACATTTTTCAGTGAGTCATAATTGCAAATTAGTCCAATAATGGGCAGAGTAACAGCTATCGAGCAGCTCCCGGCAATAAGAACAGCTCTTTTTTCAAACATATCTAGCACAGCAAAATGTGCTTTATACGCTTTAGGCTGTTGGGGTATACAGCATATTTTATTAATATTTGGATATGGTATGTAAATCTGCGTATTTTAATGTTTGTGTAAATGAATTAACATTGCAGAAATGCTCTGCCTGTCACCTACACTTAATTTCACATAAACAGGATTAAATATCACACAAGTAAAGCAAAAAATATATGTTGCACACAGATTTGTAAGATGGTGCTTGGGCTATTTTTTTTTTGCTAGGACCAGCCGTTGATACAAAGATTAATTAATTATTATGCCTTATAATGAGCACTACAAGCATAAACAGTGCAAGCACTGATCAAAGTTTGGATTTGTTGTGCTATGTTGCAAGGAGTATAATAAATAATAATATAAAAAAGTATTTTTGTTTCAAAATAAACAGCAGTCACGTTGAATGTATTTTAAACAGTTTGCTAAATACGCATGTGACAGCTCATTAAAAAATAATCTTTGATTTTAAAGCGCCGATAGATTCAAAAGCAATTTTACTCGTGATGTCTCAATACGTTCGCTCAGAAATTGTAAAGACACACCAAAATCCTGTTGATAAAAAAGATTAGCCTACATCTGTTTGCTGGTGGCTGCGGGCATCACGGGAAGATGTCCTAATTTGCAAATTGAGATGTATGAAAATATCTTTGACAGTCCAATCAGTGGCTGGCTTTGGAAACGGAGCAGAAGCTACGAAAGAAAGTTTGGCAGCGGGATGAGTCCGCAGAGAAACCACCATAATCCCTTTTTCTGCGTCCCAGCCACTGAATGAAGTCTAAATAAATATGACATGTGTAAGAAGTAAAAGTGAGTGGAAAAAATCTTGATGGAAACTCAAAATGAAAACCGCTAGTTCATACACGCTAGTCAGATATTATGCAACTATTTAGGTAGTGAGGCCTATTCTGTTGCACATCTGCCTCGTACACCTGAAGTGTTTGCGTGTTTATGTGTTGGAGTATGTGAGTGTATAGGTATGTGTGAAGAGATTCGTTGATGACTTACATGATGTTGTTTCACATTTCATGTCCCTCTGTAGCCACAGCATGCAGTCAGTTGGAGACAAACACAGGAACAGATGGCAATAAACAGCAGTTAAAGGAAGTTCAATCACCTCTGCCTCATTCTCCCTTGTGAATTCACCTAATTTTTTGTCTGAGCCCCAGACGTCACGTGCACGGATCGTTGCCTGAATGCCTGATGCATAAGGTGGCATAAACACCAAGGCAACGCCAGGCGGACTTCCACTGTGGGGCTTGCCAGAGTTTTTTCAGCTATACTTTTTGATGTTTATCAGTTAATGTTCTAGTTGGTTGTTGTGATATTTGTCACGGCCCTCCTCCATTGTGATTGGACAGCTTAGTGAAACGTGACATTGACGAGCTAAACGTTTCACCCAAAGCTGAACATTTTTCAACTCTGGGTGCTCAGCGCCAAGCGCGAAAAAGCGTGGCACTTAAATTGTTAACAACATGGTGTACAAGACACCTAAGGCAAACAAAACTGAAAAATAATTACATGTTGCACCATTTAAGCATAGTGCATGTCTGAGACTAAATATTACGTCTAATCAAATTAGGCATGAAATAAAAAGCCTTGACCTGTTTCTATGGGGAAAAAATTTAATAATTAAATTGGCGAGACATTGGCCCGTCTAATGCACAGGATACACAATTAGTGGGCTTTCAGGCGTGACAGAGTAAGAGACCACACCAATAAATTCTTATATATCATATATTACTTTTTTAAGTTACTATTTTTTACTATTTGTTACTATTTGTATTATTTACTGTTTACTTTTTTACCGTGCGTTTACACCAGCTGCGGTAGAGGCGGCAAAAATGTAGTTGGACGCTTGAACATTTGAGTTCACTTGCTTCATTCTTGCGTGAAAGCTGCACGTGAAATTCTTGTCATTCGAGAAATTCATGCAGAAATTTGCGTCATGTGAGGGGCTTCTGCGACTCCGCTGAGACTCCGCCACTCCGCTCACTTCCTGTAATCACGTCACTACATGGATTATAATAGGATTGGTTAACACGCCGCGGAAATCCACCGAAGTTCAGGTTTTTCAACTAGCGCGTTTCCCGCGGCAACGCTCAATTCGGGCGAAACACGCCATCTGCGCATACCGCGCCATTCTCGCCGCACTTAACGCATGTACCGCGCCGCAGGATGCCTAATCGCGTCTTTGCATTGAATTAACATGTAAATCACCCACGCTTGCCGCCTCTACCGCGGCTGGTGTAAACGCCAGAAGACAATTCTCATTTGTCATCTATTTGCTGGGAGTATGTAAATGTAAGTAACGCAAATGGTGTCTCAACGATCATGCATATGCAGGGATGCGCATTATCTACTCTGAGCGTACAGTTGTAAATATTTTTTTGGAAGTTTTGATGTTGACATCAGATTGGTTGAAATCTACACTCTTAAAAATAAAGGTGCTTCATGATGCCATAGAACAACAATTTTTCACTAAATGTTAATGCCACACTGTTATTGGTTGCTCTGCATGTCGGTCAGATGGCCACCTGGGTGGTCTTTGGCCTATGAAAGCTGCTATGGATTTTAGACCTTTAACCGTCTGTCGGAGGGTCTGGCTATGTACTTTTATTAAAAAAAAAAACTATGATTTAAAATTGTTATTATTTTTTAAGTTTGACATGTTTCTGTTTCTCATCAGAGACAGACACACAGACGGACAGACAAATAGATTTCGCTACTTTAAGGATGTTCGATTGATAATTTGATGTCCTATCATCATCTTTGGTGCATTTTGCCTTAAATGATTATTTGTGAAGGGATTGAAAGATTAAAGCAGCCCTTACAGACCTCTCAAGGACAAGCATGGGTCAGAAGTTCGGCACTACCCAGGAGTGTGAGGTTTATAACAGCCAGACCCGAAACAGGGCTATGAGGGGCTGCCAGGGGCGACCGCCTGGTCTTCCTTAGTGCCAGAGACAGCACTCGCTGCATTGTAGCAGATTAAGACATCCTGCTGTCTGTTGATAATGGCAGAGGATCTTAGCTGTGATCCAGGTGCCAAATTTGAGCCATCATCAGTGAAGATGCATACGTTTACCACACACCCTCACTGTGAACACCATCTGTGAACGACTGCTTGAGATGGGACAGAGATAAACTGAAATAAACAAACAGTTTCTTCACACTCAAAAAAAAGTAAAGTTTCTCACACTACGCAAAAATTAACATATATATCACATTAAATATAAGCCACACTTAAAATATGTCTTTGATTCTTAAGACTCCTGTCAGTGTCTGGCCTCCAGGGTCCATCTCTTTTCTTACTCTTATTTTGTTGTCATCTCCTGTCATATGATGACCTACAAGGCCACAGAGGGTGTCGGCATGAGATAAGATGAGAGTTGACATTTTATCATTCTTTAGACACGTGTCTCTTTCCCAGTGAATATGTGCAAAATGTAATTTAATAAAACAAAGGTGGGGATTTATGCTTAAACATTTTGTCTTCCACGCAAGCTTTAAAAGGTGTACATTTGGGTAAATGCAATGGCACGATTACAGCAAAACAGAGCATAATCCCATCCCCAGACTGGCATACTCACAAACCACCCACAGTCCATTCGCAGACCATCTGATGCATATTTAAACATATTCATATTCAACAAAAATCAAGAAGCATCTGCCAAAACACAGCTATGATTTCCAACTTCTGGAAGGATACAAAGTTTTTACAAAGAAACATTCAGTACTAATTACTTTTGGACTTACAAAATGTTTGCAGGTCTGCACAGATTTTCTACTTATGCCATCACTGTTCTCTATCTAACCTTCAACAGATTTTAAAAGGTTATCCTATTATCAAGCTTTATAAGTTTCAAATGTTCAAGACTGGATGCTGTTCATTTGTGTTTAAAACTGCGAGTAACACTATATTTTGATAGTCCACTTTAGACATTCTACTAAATATAAGTAACTTTACAACTACATGTCTACTAACTTTCATTAATTTGCAACCATACATCAACTAACTGTCATAAGAGTATTAGTAGACTGTAAGGGTTGGGGTTAGGGAAGAGGTTAGGGTTAGTGGAATAAGTTGACATGCACCTGCAAAGATACTTCTAGACAGTTGAATGTCCGTTGAGATATCATCACAATAAAGTGTTAGTAGATATTTAGCAGACAGTCTACTAATTCTCTAAAGACTTGTAGGCTAGTTGATAAGTAGTTGCAAAGTTACTTATAATTAGTAAAATGTCTAAATAAAGGGCCCTATTTTAACGATCTGAAACGCAAGTGTCAAGCGCAAAGCGCAAGTGACTTTGTGGGCGGATCTTGTTGCTATTTCCCGGTGGGAGAATTAACTCTTGCGCCAGGCGCAAATCTAAAAGGGGTTAGTCTGAAGTAGGTTAATTAATCATAGGTGTGGTTTGGGCGAACGTCAAATAAACCAATCAGAACGTCATCCAACATTCCCTTTAAAAGTAAGTGTGCAAGTTCCATAGCGGATTGCTTTTATTACGGCAGATTTACCAGGAGCACGCCAGGAGCGGTTCACAGCCGAGGAGACCCACGTTCTTGTAAGAGCAGTCAAAGACAGAGAAGTTGTTTTGTATGGGGATGGGAGAAACCCGCCCAAATCAGCGTTGGTTAAACAGGCGTTGGAGGAAATAGCCACAATTGTCTCATCAGCTGGCATCCCCACGACGTTGCACCAGTGCCGCAAGCGCTACAATGATGTCAGGAGACGGGGGAAGTCCAAGCTTGCCAGCATAAATTGGGCACCCCGTATAACGGGAGGTGGATCCGCCTCTACACATGACCTGACGCCAGCAGAGGACATCGCTGCGTCCACCCTCACCGCTCAAAGCGTTGAAGGGTTTGGAGGCTTTGAAATCGGCACACAAGAAACGCAAGCAGTCCAACCCCAAGGTACACTTACAAATCAAGTTCACATACATTAAGGTTTCTTATGAAAACATTTTAATCATTATTTACATAAAATAAATGTAATACAGCCACACAACAAACTTAATCGTTATTTGCATGGGAATTTTTTTAACGCAGCCACACAATACATAAAAAAACAATGTAACAGCTTACAATTACAGTAAAAATTACCCTGAATAATTAGTAAGCTACATTTATGCCTATTTTTTCCACATCTTCGTGCACACCACAATGATTTCCCTTATCTCATGTCTTAATATTTTTTATTGTAACAATTTATGATTTGCAAAAATATCTGTTGAATCTGTGTAGATTAGATAAGCAAAGTGTATGCGCGTTGTGCACGCTATACATTATGGTCAAGCATGCGCCCTTAAAATAGCATAATGAACAACGCACAACGCGCATTCGACTTTAGACAATTTTTTTTCTCAGTCAGTGGTGCAATTGTTTTTTAAAACTGCAAAATAGCATTAGGGATGGTTTGCACCGGAACACGCCTCCTTTTTTTTGCGCTAAACCGCCCAGGGAGCACAAGGTAATTCCCTGGTTTGCCGACGTGCGTCTATGGAGGGAAAAACCCGCTGTGCGCCGGTGCAAAATACGAAAGATACATGAGTCACTGACCAAGTCAATTGCGCTGGGTGCAAGATAAGGCCCAAAGTGTTACCGCACAGTCCTCAAGCAACATGAGTTCATCCAGTAAGGACTGTCTATTGAATAAAACACCTTAACCATCCCCTTAGGAACAAGTTTTAATGGTTTAAACCTTGTCTTTTACTGAATTCCGACAGCCTTAAAGAATCTCCTAAACAAAATATTACCTGACTGCATAAGACATTTACACACAGTAAAGAAAAGTTGGTTCAACCTAAAAAAAGTAAGTTACTTCTTTACTTAAAATTTTTGAGTTCATTGAAGTTAATTTAAGTTGAATGAACTCAAAATTTTAACACAACCAGGAAACTATTTTAAGTTAAAGGCGCTCTAAGCGAATCTGTGTGACGTCACTTTTTGTTGATATTTGAACTGTTTTCAAACAAACGGAGCATAGCTAACTCCTCCCCCTCCCCTTCCCTTCCATGCTTTCATGAACGCGCCCAACCCCCATCCCCAAATCCTTCTTGTCGTTTATTGGCTGGAACACTTTGTTATGTTTCGTGGTGCTAGGTTTGGCCACTGTGTTGTTATTGCTGCTTGTGGAGCTTGGGCTTTCTACAGAGATCGCCTTTTTTTACAGTTTGATCAGCGGTCAGGTAGCAAGCAGATAGTGAGGAGATGTTTGCTGTATGTAACAAAAAATGTTTTATGGTCTACAACGCGTGAGTTCGCTTAGAGCACCTTTAAACCAACATATTTTTTACAGTGAACTGTAACTGAGTTACGGTTACGTCATTTAAAGATATGAACAATGGAGTTTTTTGTAATTATAAGTTAATGGCTTATTAGGTGTGTTTAAAATCATGCGGCGGGTCTTTGCATCTGGGGTCTTTGGGATGCGGTGACTCATGGCTGCATATAATTGTGCTGCGCTATCAGAACGTTTTGAACTCTGGCGCGATTGCCGGTCGTTTTTCTTTGTAGCTTGTGTTTAGGTTAGCTTTTCTAGAAAAAAATCAGCTTTTTTAGGTTGTAGACTGGTTAGAGTAGTTCGTTTCATAAAGTTTTTAAGCAGCTTAATCAACACTGGAACTAAGCTCTTAAGTGATAGTTACTTCTTAAACCTTTAGTGAATAGACTGGGCGTAGTGAGGATTAGAGATGTTAATATCACCCTGATCCCAGACCAGGCATTATGTGGTGCTAAACCTGTTAGCTGAGATAGCCAGAATTGCTTTAGGCTATGCTTATTGACATGGACATTACACTGTACTGTAATTCTAATAGACTTTTCCATTTGAGGTGGTATTGATTCAATTTCATCAGTAACCTTTTAATAGGTCCACTGTTTCATCATTATCACAATGACATTGTGGGTCAAATTGTTAACATTTCAGCATAAGGGTGGATCATCCTGCCCATTTTGTGATACATTCAAATAATAACATTGATACTCGCCAGCTGCCAAATGCACATAAAATGTCCATCCTGAAATATGGAAATGTCACTTGTAACATCAATCTTTCCAAATTAACCTTTCCTAGAAGATTCCTAGATTGTGATGCTGATTCAGAAAACCTGTCAGTATTAGTCTTTCTTGTTTTTAACAATATTACTGTCAATATAAATTCCCAAATCTAATCCCCACACCATGCTCACTCTAGAGAGACACGATGAGTTTGTCACAGCTAGTTTTACAAGACAATTTCTTTGATGTCAAAATTCAACCGAGCGCAAACAATCAGAAATGCAGCTTTGCTAAGTCTCCTTTTCAGCCTATCAAAGGCAGACAGAAGCTTCTTACCATTCGGCACAGTCAGAGAGGTTATTGAGTTAAGTAGCTGTTTGGACTCGAGAGGGAAGGACAGTTAAACCCCTGAAAAACAGAGGTCACCTGCTGGCCAGTTCAACCCCAGGGCTGCTCAGGGAGACATTTTAAGTCCCACTAGCCAATGAGAAGCTGCCTTCATATGGTGAATCCAAACAATGTGTCACAGGGATCAAGCATATAATGTTTAAGCTGTAAAGCAAATTGTTAGCAGTGCCGTATTTTATTATGTACCCATCGCTACTTCACACTGAGTTGAAGCTCTTGTTTAATCTACTCATAAACCTACGAGGCATTCCAGCTTCACAAGAAGGGAGAATTATAGTCTGTCCTATGGTTTCACAGTGTGCGAGAAAGATGCCATGATGTTTATCAAGGATAGTGCTTAGAAGATTAGCATTCAGAACTAAAAGAATGGGGTAGCTTTTTTCCACACGTTCCCTCGCAAACGTAGACACACATAACAAAGCATAATTCAACTTTAAAAAAAGAGAATGCGTAGGCCTACAGTATGTAATATTGACCTCTTTTTCATAACATCACCTAGCAACCACATGGAACCAGATAGAGCACCTTAGCAACACATGGGAACTTTTTTATAAACCTCAATGCTTGGCAATGTTTAGCAGGCCAGCTTTATGATAAAGGATGCTAACAATATGTTTGCATTATGTCTAAGCCTCAAACGTCAGGCTCACGGACCGTTGGCTGAACGTCTAATTGATATGGAATGGTTTCTGAAAACACTTCAGCAGATATAAAAGTAGTCCTCTGATAGGTTGCATTGTAAGATTTCCGGGAGATGTGTGTGTCGTGACCTTTAACGGTCCACACGGAAACAACACAAAGCCGTCTGATCGAAGCAGAAAGCTTTCATGATTACATCGGGGACAACACAGTATGCTTCACCAAGATCGAATGAATGCTGCATGTTTAAAAGTATGCAAGGTATTTTTTGTGATTGCTATTGTTGTTATAAACTTTAGAGACGTTCATGAATGATGATTGCACACTGTCTGTTATTGTGGCAACATCTCTAAGCCCCTAAACATGACAAGCGGTACAAAGTGAAATTGAATTGGTTGCTTCACGTGTCAATTATATGGCCTTATGGGCAGTCCTTCGCCATTCAAAGCTGTCATGGCTCCCAGACCTTACGTAGGATGTAGGAAGGTCTTGCTACGCGAGACTAGCATCATAAAATGATGCTAACATCATGCTAGCTTTATGCTAAAACATACTAGCATCATGGCTGTTTCTTACTTCCAAGAATGCCAAGATTGGACTTGCGCCCTTCATAGGTTGTTCGTTTAGTTCGTTTAAATTGCAAATAAAATGGCAGACTTGAGGTCATAATTCAGTCTACCCATAGAGGTGCAGCACTGGCTAGTCTTATTTTTACTTATTCCCTGCCTTTTTAAAGTATAGGTCATAAACCCGCCTCCCCCATGTTATTTAATGGGCCTTGAGAACAACTAAACAATTTAATTACACTTCAAATATCTTTTTTCCGAAGCTGGTTTCTGTCATTTAATGCTATAAAAATGGTGGTGTGATGTCATGATTGACAGCTGTGATTTGCGCATTCTGTGAGTGCGAGTGCCCAAAATCGCTACTGCGCAGACTCAAGACCCAAGATGTCAGCGCCGGATCGGGACACTGGCGGCTTTCCACCAATAGAAGAGAGCAAACAGGCATCGTCCATCTTTTTTAACAGTCTATGTTCAGAACGATTACTAAAACATACACGAAGTTTAAAAATTTATTAAAGTAGTTTTTGCTTAAATCTTTTTATGAATTGGGCCATCTAGTGGATAATAGCGGAATTAGAGATTACCGTAAAAACTCGTCAGGAAAGCATCATTGGCAGGGAAATGTTTTCTCTTAATTGACGAGAAACTTGTCAATGGTGGGGAAATAGTTAATGTATTTTTACAATAAAACAAAATGTTATATAAAATGCAACCGTGCTTGTTGTTGTTTTCGAATATGCGAAAATTATGAATATGTGGATCAGGAACCGCGGATGTTATGTGAACTTGGCTTGATGTGAACTTTGAATTGGAACAGTACTTGTGTCGCGACTGATGAAATTTCACAAGTCCACAAGAACACCAGTACAGACAAGAATGCATATTGAGAAATGGCCCATGTTGCTTATTATATCATATTTATATTATAATAAGCAATGTTATCGTCATTGTAATATTGTGAGTTCTGAAATAAGCAACACTTACATTTTCTTCAGAACAATCTATTCTTGTTCTTTGAAAATGTCATAATGTACATTCACAAGCCAAAAATTATTATAAAAAACAGTAGTCATCAAAATAAAAGTGGCGGAGCTGACAGAACCACTTCACGTTTTATGTTTGGTGGCTTGCAGGAAAATAGTTTTTTATACTGTAGCTACAAGGACTAAACAGTGTAGCATGTGATTAGCACTAGCAGCCCAGCAGGGACTCAAGAGGGTCATATCATGTAATGCAATCAAGGAGCTTTTCAGCAGTGTGTTTTATTTAGATCTCTTTTATAATACGAAGAGCTGTCTGGGGTGTCATGATAAGAACCACTGCCACAGCTAATCTGGATGCTTGGACAATTTGACCAATAATCATTTGGGTTTAGTATGTTTATACTTGTTGCTGTGTAGTAATAACATATTATTATAAATATAATTTGTTTAATTTGTTATCATGATAGCAAAGTCAGAGGCATAAAGGCTTTCATTTAAGTATAGAATAAGATCTTATTTTTACACAATTCCATTTTGAGAGATGCAGACAGGTAAACTAATAACAAACAGAATCCTAATAGTTAAAGATTATGCACGGTAGGCCTTAAACAATTCTCTGTATTTGTCAAAGTGAAAAACTGAGGTAACCTATGATGATATAAGACCACGAGAAATAAAGCTAAAATTTGGTTTAATTTCTACATGCAAAAGGTGTGGGTAAGTCCAACTTATTTGCACATGTGACTGGCACAAATCTTTTTAAGGGCTTTTCACATGATGTCTAATGCCAGGTTATCTTCATTCAAAACCCAACTTGGGTAACAACGCTATGGGGCAGGGATAGTAGCGCGTTTGTTGGGTTAACAGCAGTGGCGGTTCGTGAATTCAAAATAAGTGTTCGGAGTGTCATGTGTGTTGCTTGCGTTTTCAGTATATGTGTTTGTTGTGTCATGTGAACCATGTGCATCACGTGCTTTGTCAAAATAAGTGCCTGCTGCACACGCGTCAAAACTGTTTATGATAAAAGAGACGCTCAAGACACTCCCTTAACAGTAAACTTTGATTACGTATGAGATTATGCGAGTATCTGGCAAACACGAGCATCTCTTTTATCATAAACCCTTTAGACGCGTCTGCAGCAGGCACTTATTTTGAAAAAAGGAACCTCACACATGACGGCCTACATACATGTTGTGACGAACTTTGTATCGAGTGCCCTCGAAAAAGAAGTCACCGGCCGTCACTGGTTAACGGTGTATTGGGGAAAAGCCTCTCTGTAAATCACCCACTATGCATCCAAGAAGCAGACACACAATTTGTTGGATGGCACAAGCAAATTGGTGCACTTTATACAAGATCTTTATAAATCACAGCCAAATAGGCTAAGTTGCCTCAATGGATCCCTACTGTTTATTGACACCAATTTTAGAATAATATCTTAATTTAAAATATGAACAGTATAACAACAGTGTAACTTTCTTAAGTAAAAAGAATTTTAAATAGATGTTTTAAAATCAATTTTATTTGGCTATTTAATAGCTTTTTTAGTTAATTTAAAGAATTCAAATAGTAAAATGATTTAAGAAACACATATTCATAATTAATTTCACATTTTAATTTTTTGCTTTAAATCTATCTTTAAGATAAATGTGGATTTTTTTTTATATGTCAACAACCCGTGGTGTCATAACATGTGCTTAAGTAATACAGCTGATTAAAGTGGATCAGATTAATTAGGTTGTTAGTTGTCAGAAAAACATGTTAAAGTGACTGATAAACCTAAAGTTGAGAGGAAAGTTCAACTATGATGATGCTAATGAGTGGGTACATTTGCAAACATTCAATTTGTTAGTCATCTAGAGCTAAGCAGCAGGAGATTCGTGCTAATGTGTGATACTGGCATGTGTGTCTCGCTGTAGAGAGAACTCTAAATATAGATGCGGTCGGGCGGGGGTGCTCAGTTACTCTTTTTGACACAACTCTGACAGAAAATAGGTATCAGTGAAATCCACGGAGGGAGCGGGTCCTTCAAATGTCAGGCTAACAGGACGTTTTACTCTTTTGGAGACACAAAGCAGTACAGCTGATTCTACACACATACCTGCATGGTTTGTGTTGCTCTTTGATTCTTGAGTTCACCCCTTCCTTGACTGTCTATGTCTGCTATCCCTTTTTGTAGTTTAAGGGTAAAAATTACACTTACCATTCAAAAACATTCCTAAAATACCACCATGAAGTTAAAAATTGATTCTTGTGTCACTCAGGAGGTGTACATCTTCATCAGACACAGACTGTCTGGTTTTTGACAGCTGAAATCGTCACAAAGTACTGCAAAATGTCATACGTGATTCACTTTTCCTTCGAGAACGGTTACCTGGAGTTCACATGAGTTTAAAAAGTCAAGAGGAATTTACCTCAAACATGACTTTACAATTTGTTCTCATTATCTCATGTCAGTGTTAACACAAGCGGCCCAAGGGTACGACACACCACTTTCCTCTTGTAAAGTTAATAAGCAGACAATAAATTCAATAATGCACATTTTTATCACATGGTGGTTGAACTGTGTTTTACAAATTAAACGTGGCATCATTACCCCCACATGAAAAAATATTGTAATATACTTTAGTATTTACTGTAGAGAACTGTAGTTTACTATATTGTTTTATAACATGGGAAACCTTTCAAGTACAGTATTTACTAGTTTATTACACTGCAAACAATTACTTTCTTACTTAGTATTTTTGTCTTGTTTTCAGTACAAATATCTAAAAATTCTTAAATTAAGATTTACTTGATGAGCAAAATGACATAAAAAATCTAGTTTTAAATTTGCACTTGAAACAAGCAAATAAATCTGCCAATGAGGTAAGAAAAAAAGCACTTTAATTGTATATTTTTTGTCAAAAAAAACAACAAATTACTTTCTTGATTCAAGAATTTATAGATATTTGTACTGAAAACAAGACTAAAATATTCAGTAAGAAAGTCATTTTTTGCAGTGTAATGCACCATCCCTACTAAAAAAATCCAGCTAAGACCAGCATGAGCTCCCAGCTTGGTTTTGCTGGTGTAGCAAGCTGGTCTAGCTGTGTTTTGGTCACTTTTAAAGCTGGTCATGCTGTGTTTGGTCACTTTTAAAGCTGGTCTATAGTTTGACCAGCTTTGCCAGGCTGGGAAGACCAGCTTAAACCAGCTATTGCCACTTTAAACCAGCTAAAACCAGTTAAGCTGGTCAGCTGGATTTTTCAGTGGGATAGTTCATACAGAATACTGTAGTATACAATGTGTCATGATTACTATTATACGATTTACTATAGTATATTTGGCCTATTCTACAATTTACTATAGTAAATACTAAAGTATACTATAGTACTTTTTCAACAGGTCCAAGTGATTAAGAGATTAATATGAATATGAGTGGAATATGAAATGTTACACTCCAAAATATGAAAGTCTCATATTTGCATTATGCTTTAAGAAAAAAATACAGATTTAGTTATTTACACTATAACTATAAAAGTAGAATTATATAAGTGGATATATTAAATTGTCCAATTTTATTCTTAAAACTTAAAAAAGGCGAGTAAAAATAAATACACTGCAAAAAAAAGACTTTCTTACTTAGTATATTTGTCTTGTTTTCAGTAGAAATATCAAAAAAATCTTAAATTAAGGGGTATTTTCTTGTTGGGCAAAATGACCTAGGAAAATAAGTCTAGTTTTTACACAAAAAGTATAAAATTTAAGCGAATTTGTGCTCAAAACAAGCAAAAAAATCTGCCAAACAAATCTGTCAAAAGATGCTTATGAAAAAAGTAAACTTATTTCAAGAAAAAAAATTTTTATTCCATTGGCAGATTTTTTGCTTGTTTTAAGCACTAATTTACTTAAAGTTTATATTTTTTGTCTAAAAACTAGACTTATTCTCTTAGGTCATTTTGCTCATCTTATTTTTACTGAAAACAAGACAAAAATACTAAGTAAGAAAGTCATTTTTTTGCAG
Organism: Misgurnus anguillicaudatus; assembly: GCF_027580225.2. Classification (NCBI taxonomy): domain Eukaryota; kingdom Metazoa; phylum Chordata; class Actinopteri; order Cypriniformes; family Cobitidae; genus Misgurnus; species Misgurnus anguillicaudatus. Next base: position 19,278,575 of record NC_073354.2, read on the forward strand.
TGTAGTACATATACACATTTTTCTAACATTTATTTCAGTACTTCTTGGGTAGCTGTGCTATGTGGCCGGTGCTACTGTAGGCTATATACAATTGGTGCAAAAACACATTCAAAACACATTTATGTTAAATAAATCATACTGTATTACAAGCATATCCAATTACCCAGAAAGACAGGCTAAGTAATATTGCATAAAATGAATAAGGACACGTATCATGACCTTGACCTCATTTAATCACCCTGGAGTCTGTAAAGCTCAGGTTGAATTCAGGACATAAATTGATTTGTCTTGTAAGAGAGGCTGACAGTCTGTACTGTAAAAAAAAATACTCAGACAAACCTCTTTTTTCTGTTTCATTGTTGATTATTCTTTACACATTTTCATCTCTAGAGCTTTCAGCTGTACCACATATTTTTAGTTTGGAACCTGCTGCGCAATAACACTCGGTTGCCATAGAGACGGTAAATTTGAAGATCGGTACGTTGGCTGGCACTGTTCTTGAAAAATTTCGACTAAATATAAAGCATAACGTTGCGGTCCTTGTCACTCCATAGGTCTGGAGTGTCCTGCTTGCCATCATTTGCAATAATGCCTGGTAGAAAAAAGCTTCATGGCGTGAGATGGTGTTTGTGTGTTGTTGTGTTTGCTGGCCATTGTGGTTCATGACATTGGTTTCACAGCAGGGTTCCTCTGATGCTGGATGTGGCTGATTGATCAGATGAATTTTGATCTCGTGTTTTGCAAATGAAAGTTTCCCCTAAGCGCTATTGTGTTACACAACAGCATCAATAAATATTTAGCACTGAACATTAAAGCAGGTTGCATGGACACGTGTCAATACATGTGTTTGAGCGATTATAGTTCTTTATTGTTTTATCTTTATTCAAGTGTACCTAACCTTGATCAAGAAAAATTGCTTAAAGGGACACTATGCTTTTTTTTGAAAATATGCTAATTTTCCAGCTCCCCTAGAGTTAAACAATTGATTTTGACCATTTTGGAATCCATTCAGCTGATCTCCGGGTCTGACGGTAGCATTTTTAGCATAGCTTAGCACAATCCATTGAATCTGATTAGACCATTAGCATTGCACAAAAAAAACCAAAGAGTTTCGATAATGTATCGTCAGTTATTGTTACATATTTTGTCAAGGACTTTGCTGCTGTAACATGGCTGCAGCAGGCGTAGTAATATTACGCAATGCCCGAAAATAGTCCCCTTGGTTACTTTCAATAGCAGGGGACTATTTTCAGGTGCTGCGTAATATCATTGTGCCTGCTGCAGCCATGTTACAGCAGCAAATTCTTTGATTATTACGCCAGAATGAGAGTATAGTCCTAGCCATATCTGCCTAGTAGATTGCAACTTTTAATTTTCCGTCGGCCTTAGTACACAATCTAACTACAGAAGAGTTGAGTTTTAAATAGGATTTTTTTTTCGCGATGCTAACGGTCTAATCAGATTCAATGGATTGTGCTAAGCTATGCTAAACATGCTACCGCCAGACCCGGAGATCAGCTGGATGGATTTCAAAGCGGTAAAAATCAAATGTTTAACTGTAGGGGAGCTGGAAAATGAGGATATTTTCGAAAAAAAGTGGAGTGTCCCTTTAACCTTTAAATGTATATTGTATCGTCAGTTATTGTTACATATTTTGTGTTTTAGTGACCCAGTCTTTAGTGATTCCAAACCGTATAAACTGTACTACTGTATATTTTGACATTTTGTCAACAAACTGATTCCATTAAAAAATATACAACATTAAAATGATGCAGTAATGACATCCCGGCCCTTTAAAGACCTAAGGTATGCATTAATGGGTTAAGGCAGTCCAAGAAGGTTTGGTGGTCTTCTTGATTTCCCAACCACACTAGTTTTTCTCTCTCAGCAGTAAATATAATTTAAATTTAAACAAGATGCTTTTGTCCTTCAAGTTTGATGAATGACAGCATCATCTCATTTCTTTCTGTTTTTTAATTTAACCTCGTTAAAATCTAGGTAGGCCATATTAACCCTAATCTAATTCAACTGTGTTTACCCTGTGCTCTCAAAGCAATACCTTCAAGCCTAAGTCATTGTTATGGTTTTGCATTGGCTGTATTTACATCACTTTGTATCTAATTGCTTCCTCATGAAGTGCCAGGAAGGGCATGTGTCCCACCAGGAAACGCAGTAAATTGCCTCCAATGTCCAAACCTTTAAAGTGGAAACCTTGGTGGATCCTGTCATGATAGACTGAGAGGAAATCATCTGGAATGGAGTTGCATGGCATGTACTGAAAGCTAATGCGGTCCCCATGTTGATTGATGAGGAAAGAAGTATAAAAAACGACATTATAATTGACATCAGGATGAATGTGAGACGATCATAATGGACCAGGGCACTAAGCTGTTTTGGTAATCATAGAAACAGCAGAACTCTCTGATTACACAAACCGGTGTGTCTTTCGGCATTCTAGGGCAAAGACGTTTCGTGATCAAGGAAATAAAAAATAAAACATCTGTCCAAAAGCATTTCATTGTTTAAATATCATGACATGGGTAGCGTAACTGCAGTCATCAACTATGATTTGACAACTGCACGTACATCAACGGAAAAATGGAAAGATGTCAGAATCTCCATATTCGGTCTTTACGGTATAGACTCACTTGAAACGCTACAGTGGTTTTATGTTTGCATAAATATATGCAAAGCAGACCGAGCCCATAACAATGCATACCGGAGCTCTCTGCAAAGACAAGATTGCACAGACGCTATGTGATTCTTTCAGTTAAATTCTGCTTTGCATTTGGTGACCCTGATTCCTGGGTTTGCAGCTATGATTAGGAGCCTCGGGGGGACTGGCTGGGAAGTAGACTGCAGCTCGCAACAGAGGTTTGGGTTTGCTGTTCTTCCCAGGGGCTTTGGAGCCTTCTGGGTGTGGAAATAGATTCCAGTCTGGCACAAGTCGGAGGTCTTGCACATGTGAGCGTATCCAATGCACTTGGATCAGAACCTTCTCCCCGTTCGGCAAGGTACGGTTCTGGTTTCTCACAAGCATAGGTGAATTTAATGTGCATTGTTTTAAGTTGGGTGAATGCAACCTTAAACGCTGCATTTGCAAGCATTTACAAACTTGGTTCTGGGGAGAAGCTTGCTGTAGCTGGCGGTTAAAAAGTAAACGTTAACTATCAAACCATGAAAAATAATTTACCTGGTAAGCTCATGAGTAATTAGGCACATGGCCTTATTTTTTCATTTGGCCATTTGCAGTGTGCCCCGAAGCAAAGCTAAAAAACTTTATTGGAGAAGGAAAGAAAAATCGATCGTAGATTACATTACCAAAACTTGCTGAAGCGGTGAGGTTCACGAAAGGCATAGAAAACAACCGATGAGTACCAAGTTTTGAAGCTCAACTTGGTGTACTGTAGGAACCATCTTTGAACCCACATACTGTAGACAGTTACTCTAACTCTGGAGTATTAAAGAAACAAGACACACTTTTTTTGCTGATGTGAGAACTGGCCAAGTTTAATCCAAGTTTGGTGCTTCACACACACTGAGGAAAACTATGTTGTTGTATCCTTACTGATTCTCTCTCCATTTACCATTAGATTAATAGCCAGCTGAGTATGCTATTCTAAACTGAAAGAATAAATCTGCTTGAAAGTCATGTACAAACTGCCCTATTTAGTTCCAGTCCCTTGAGCTCGGTATACTACTGTAGGGACGTCTTCATTTATGGGCGAGTAGATTACACAGGGAGGTTATGATCGGGACTAAGGTACTAGCGCCATAAGTTTCTCTGTCATCGCAGTGAGTTATACTTCATAAACAGCTTTGAGGTTTGTTACTGCACTTGTCTGCCAAAGAGCTCATATAAAAGAGTGACGTTTTGAGAGCTACCTTTGAGAATTAGGCTGTGTAAACAAGACTCTGCTCCATGCTTTACACCAGTTTTGCCACACAGCCCGTTGTTTTATTAGAAGCAGATGGAAGGATGCTCTACTAATCACGGTAGGATATTAAGTCGGGTTAGACTATACGGTTTCATGGAGCGAAATGTAATTCCTGAGGATTGTTGTGCTTGTAAAGTAGATAATAGATGAACGAGGATGTGCAATCAACGTCTGCGTGAATTACGCTAAATGGTAAGATTTACATGGCTTTGTGTTGCTAGTTATAATGTTTCCAAAATTGTAATTTTCAAACATGATCAGGTAACGAAATGACTAAATTTAATGAGGTAGACCTCCATACACACCTTTGTTTAATATTTCCTTAATATTTCTCCAATTAGACCACTGCACAGACTACAATAAAACATGATAAATGAGTACGGTAATGTGATGAAAAATGAAGCAGAAATGACTTTGGTGAGGACCACTGGGGAGAAATTACTTTTTAATTTGATTTATTGCTATTCCCTCCGAGCATAGACCGAAAATAACAATCACGTACAATATGTAAGGACGCAAGAGTGCTTACCCGCAAATACAAATCGTCTCATGTCCTGTCTTTAAAGCCTGGGGATATTGAAACAACTGTTTCTACGTGCGTTTTTGATACTGTAGTTTGTGTGCGAGAAACGGACAGTAAACATGAAGAGCGGCATCCTATCAGAAAGCTGCAAATTAAACTTGTTTTAGCTCCGCTGCCATAGACAAAGACCATCTGTATTAATATTGTGCCTGGAGAAAATATGTGTAAACAAATAACAAAAATAAAGATGTATTACCAGATGCAATATAAGACTCATTGTGATTGTTAATAATATTCTCAGCAGAACATAAATACTTTGAAGAATGTCAGAATGAGCAAACAAACCTTCAAAAACCAATCACAAGCCACAATATGTTATTGTAATTAAAGTTGTTTGCATGGCAGACATGTTTGCAAATCTTAGCCAAAAATCGCAAATGAGATTTCTTTGATTTCTCAAAAGTTCTACTTGATAATGAGATTTTAAGGAGAGTTATACGGTCAACAATAATTGTACAGTACTCTTACTGTATGTCAGCAAATCTTTAATGTAGAGTCCCAAATCCTGTAATAGTTTTCTATGGGCTGTGGTAGGACTAATTATTTCATAAAGCCTATGTAAAAACATTTTCATTGTCTATAAGTTAAACTTAATAGGGCGGTTTCCTGGACAGGGTTCAGATTAATCAACCGCCAGGCCTTAGTTAAATTAGATCATTAAAGTAGTTTTTACAAACAAACCTTACAAAAGACATTACTGTTGTGCACCTTGAGACAAAACAATGGCATTGATATATGTTAAGATATGTCAGCACAAGTTTTTTTATTATTAAGGCAGCTCAAACATGCATTTTAGTCTGGGGCTATAGGCCCTGTCTGGGAAACCACCACAACAAGTTAAACTTATTAAAAAGAAAGGATATAAGAGGTTTATAGCTATGTTGTTTTACTCAGTTTTTTTCTATTGTCTATCTTTATTACTATGCAATTTTAAAACGAATAGTTTATTAAAGGTGTAATTTGTAGAATTGTCACATGATAAAAACAATAACAATGACGTAGATTTATGACGCTCTGAAGAAGTGTGGAATTATGGGATTTGTTGTCTTTAACTCAACCGCTGATGGCCATCAATAAGACGGGAACGTGAAGTCATGTTAGCGGATAAGGTAATTAATCAAGTTTTATTAATGTTGCATTTGATGACGTTTTATTTCATTATGTAAGGTTTCATGTAATGTTCAAAATTAAATTGTTAGTCATAGATGTTACAGTATTAGTCCAATTCGATGGTGTGTTAACACTGCACAGAATTAAGTGTTTTTTATTGTGAGGTTATGATGTAAAATTATGATAGCTACACTGTATGGTAACAAACTGTATCCAGTACTAGATTTAGTAAGTGTCTGAAAATGAAAATTTTGACATGACACCACTGAATGTTGCGTTATTTTATATTGCAGTACAATACCTCTTGATGTGCATTATATTGTACGCAGGGAAGACCCACTGATTACAGTCTACAAACTAATCTTGTGATCGATATAATAGCATAACATTTTTGAAGGGTTAGGGGCTGGACACACCAAAACTTTTAAATGCAGCTAAAAACGCCTTGAGAACGCCAAATGCCACCTGGTTTTCAGCTGAGCGCTTTGGTAGCTCTGATAAGCTGTGAGCCGGTTGGTTGCTGTGGTAATGTCCCGCCCCTCCTCCATTGTGATTGGATGGCCGTGTGAGAACTGACATTGATGAGCGGAGCTTTTCACTCAAACTTAAATCTCTTTCAACTCTTGAAAAAACGCAGATCCCCGGGTTTCAGAGCGGGAAAAAAACGCTAGCTGCTGGCTTATTTGAAAAACGCAGAGTTTCCATTGGAATCAATTAAAAACATGCGGGGGCCGCGGGCGTAAAAGCTTTGGTGTGCACGCCCCCTAACGAATCAAAACAACTCACCTGTCGAGTAAATCACAAGTAAGATCGGCATCTCTGTCTAGTTGAAGGTTGTCGCGAAGCTCTCTCCATACAGATAATGCAACACCGATATTGATCCTCATTCTTTCCCCTTTCGTTGTCCCAAACTCTTCTTGGGTTGTTTGGTTGGCCCGTACGCTTACGGGAGCTGTTTTTGCTGACACAACCAGCGGCAGATAGCAAAGAGTAATTGTAGTCAATTAACAAGCGAGCAGCCCAACAGACGCTATATACGGTTTCATCAGACGCAGATGCGGTGACCCGATTATGTGTCTGGGCGGAACTTTACTTCCGGTTTCAATTTTTTCAATGGTCTGACCTCTGGAACTGAACTCTTGAACAAGTACCTCGTCAAAAATAACAAATGTTTTGGTTTCCTATGTAATCTACGTGTTGTTTATTTTGCTTGTTATATAAATAAACTACTTGTTAAAGGACTTTGTTGTTATTTATTCTTAGCGGAGTTTACTGGAAGTTACGTTTTGACCACGAAAGCCGCCTGTTTATGTCGTTACTGCTGAAAGCGTCTATACACTAACTTCCGCATTTGTCCACGAAACTGTTGTCATGTGGTTTTTATGTCGGTAAAGTTGGTACCAAATATTTACGTGGATATAAACGTCATTGACCGGCTACTACACTGCCCCATGTCACTGTTTAGAATGGCAATTTTCTTACGATTTACAAGTAGCTGAAAACATTACAGATATTGACCAAATATCTTCGTTCAGCAAATATCTTCGCTTAAAATTAGTTTTAAATCCACCAAGCCTCAGGCCATTCAGAAATATCGCTTTGTTGTCAGAATCTGCCAAACGCCACATCGATTAGAGAAATCCTCTAAATCCACCAAGTCCTCTAAGTGCGCAGAAGACAAATTGAATAAATGATGGCATGCAAACGGCCATGGATCACATTTAAACTTGGGTCCTTTGTAAGTACTTGGACCTGAATACAACCCGAATGTGGCAGTGACATGGATCTGTTACCAATAAAATGACTCAATTGACTTTTGTGAAAACAAGGCATTTTAATTACTGACTAAAAACCTTTTCATTGCCATTAAATTGAAATTATTAAACCTAAACATAAGAGCTTCATTTACAAGAAAACACTTAGTTTTTTGGGGGTGGGAGGTTGCATTTAAACTCCTCATTTCTCCTTGTATATTTTCTCTCAAGGTCCCGAGTTGAGTATGGTTTGTGACTTACTGTGACTCAAGTCCAAGTCTTAACCTAAGTTTCTATCCTTTAATTAAAATGTACTTTTTCTTGCTGAGATGTCTGTGGGTCCAAAAAAAACTCAAACTTTTTCAAAGTGAAGAAGTGCAGTGACTCAAACATAGTGAAACTGCCCTGACAGCATTTTTCATAGCTTATGCAGACGACTGACATCTTCACCCAGTACATTCATGCTTACATTAACTTCATTTTAACCAAGGCTAGACTGTTTTATTCTCTCCCGGGCAGATAAGCGAAATGGCTGCTGTCTGAGTGACAATAAAAGGCGAACGGAGAAGCTGTCAAGCCGGCCAGTAAATACGAAGATGGAAAATGGGCCAAAAGCAAAAGTACACTAACCGCAGACATACCCAAACAGACAGAGACGCATACACGCACAGCAATCCCTCTCTCGCCACCTCTGCCTCGCTCTGCCTTTGATAGAGTTCGCTACAAAGCGGTGCGAGCGAGAGAAACTAGCTGTGCATTAATATTTTAAAAAGGGCATCCGGTACTTTTGATGCACGGACCTTTATGTAAATCAGGAGGAAGATACAGTTCCCAGAGGAGCGTATTCAGCTTTATACTTTGTTCTGGATTTTCCTTTTTTTTCTTGATGTATCTAAACGAACTTTTCACACTCCCTCTGCAACCTCTATTTATTGCTGAGGGAAAGTTAAACTCTGTTGGCCACCAGCTGTGCGCTCGCCTGTGTATATATACTGTATGCATCTCAGCCTGTTTGGCACAGTCATGAATCACACCGGCAAATGTCCCTGCACATTGTTAAGGCTATATGGCTCAGCAAAAATACGCATTTGTTTCCTGTTAACAATAATTAAGTCGGTGAGAGCTTTGAACAAATTGAGAATAAATGAAAATAGATTACGGCTCTACCAAAAAATGGTTTGGAATACAGCGCTATTGATCATGTTTGGCTCGGAGGCACTCAGCTAAGGCATAAAATGCTGTTTTTTGGACCGAGTTGCTTTTTAAAGGTAACAGATCTGATTGAAAGGCAAAAAATCTCTTTGGACATCTCTGTGTGTGAAATGTATCTGTTGTAAAGATAATAAAACATCTTTTGTTGTTCACTTTAGTCGCTTGCTACCACAATACTATCCTGGGGTGCGTTTCCCAAACAACGACGTAACTCGTTGCTGAACGACCATAGTACGATGCATCGTTGGAGAAACTAACTACCTTGTCACGACTGTTTCCCAAAAGCATAGTAACTTTGTCGCACATTCGTAGTTTGAACGATGTTGGTTTAACAACATAATTGATGATGTCACGTGGAAGTACTAATTAATCTGTGCAAATTGATTTAATTTCAGATTATTGCTGTAAATAACATATATTGCATGGGAAGACTGATTTTGTTATCGTGATTTAGTTATTTATTGTTTATTTTCAAGATATTTAATACACGCGCAAGTTCCCCCTTTACGTCACTCCTCCCAGGGATTCCTCAGGGTCTTAAAGCTCATAGGTCTGCACACATGCGCAGTTTTCAAATGCAGCGCTTTCATTCTGTTTACAAATTTAAAGACGTTAAATAAAATTGTAATATATTTAGAATGATGGATATTGACTGTACATGTCTTTGCTTATTTTGTTCAAAAGCATGATCAACGTAAGTCTACACATGATAATAACAAGGAACGATGCTTCTAACGACAGGTCAAGAGCTGTCGTTCCAACGACACAAGTTAGCGATGCAGTTTGCGAATGTTCGTTTGAACGATGGTTTCGGGAAACACCAAATCATTTAACGATGTTAGTAACGATGGAACCTACGATGTTCGCTGGCTAACGATGCTTTTGGGAAACGCACCCCTGGTTCATAAAACAACATTTTTGGCAGCACCGTGCCAAGAATAAAATGATTATTTAGCAGTATTTGAGATGAATAGCACTCAACTCTGTAATAATTCTGAGCTAATTATACTTTAATTATAACATCACACTCCCTAAGTGTCTGCAATGGGACCAGTAGTTTAAAAGTGACTCTCAGCTACCTTTGAATCTCTTCTGTTAAGAAGTAATATAACCCCTCTGTTTCAAAGCAGATCTCAGTGGAGAAACAGATCTGCTGAGAGGACAACTACAGTAGAGATAGAGGGATGTAATGTACATCAGATGTACTTGGAGATTTTTTAGACTTACAGTATTGTCCTCCAGCCAAACCGGTAAGACTCGCTTTAACTTTTAGATTTCCAGATCCATGAAATATGACTTGGCAGATGAAAAAGCGTGATCATGAATAAACATGAGTTTAAAAAGAAATCCAGTAACGGCATGTGTAATGTTCAAGCTATGAAGAAAGAGATTTTGTTTCTTTAGCATATAGAAATGCTAAAAATTGCAATGGTTAAAAGACACTGTCTTATCCAAAGGCGGTTTGGACGGTTACAGTCTTCAAAGGAAAATCATCATGCACTTCCCACACAGATCCAGTTTTGTTTTTCGTTCACTTTACTTACGTAAGGTTTTAACGTCAGATTGCATTTGAATAATCGACGGAAGCTATTCTTTCCAAATGCCCACAACGCAATCTAGAAAATCTTTTCAAAAAGACTTCCAATACAACGCAACGGCATTGCCAAATGCCGTGTCAATCAAAAAGAAAATGATATAACGTTCCTTTCACTGTCTCCAACATGTGATGGCAATATGTTGCATTGGATGAAGGTAAAAGCAAACAGAGATCGGGGCTCTTTGCGGTTTGGAGACTTTGCTGCCGTGTGTGGGTGACAGTGATTAATGATGTCATGAAGACCTCACATATTCCTGTCCCCATATCTTTCAAGACCACGGCTCCACTGACAGCCCGAGATGACCCTATAGCTGGGTCAACATCAGTAGGTGTGTACGCATGGATGTATACTGTATGTGTGTAAGCATACTGACTCTTATGTACTTGATTTGCACTACGGTCTCACAGTCCTAGAATGCCCATTCTCGCCTAATGTGGTTTTAACCCTTTCACAGTACGCAGGCCAGGTTTACCCAGAGGTGAGGCCTCTATTTCTGGTAGAAGGTCATGAGGGAACTTCTACAAGGCAGAACGTTCATTCCTTATTAACTACAAAACAGCTAAATTGTCTGTTACTTTACAATTCATGAGCTCCTCGCAGGCGGAAGCAGGACCTCTTTATCTCATTGGCTGTGTTTTTTCATGTCCCCCCCGGGAGGCGGCTAAAAAAAAGTGGCGCATCAAGCCTCTCTGCCCCTCCGAGCTTCACATTTGTGATGTCAGATAAAGGTGTCAGACTCCAGCCACGGGCATAAAATAGTCCCTAAAACGTTGCATCTCGCAGACAAACCGACTGCAAATCAGATTCAACAGGATTCTTATTAATTCGGTGTTGGAGTTAATTTTCATCTCGGAGGAATGAGAGGGAACAGAATGTAAATGACTTATAAATGTCAGCTTTAGTCATCTTATTCTCTGTCACTCTCGCACTCTTTCCATTACTATCTATCAATCTCTCTTTTACCTAATTTCCTTTAATGAAGTCTTATCCAGGTACTGGAGGGATAAAGGTGAGCGTATTAACCCCTAGAATCATGTGTTATAAGCTATGTGAGTTTAGTTATTACAAGCTATATGTTGCTTATGAAGAGTTTGGTTACAAAACAAAATAAATTAATTTTGACTAATTTGGGTAAAAATTAGTTTTTATACCAAGAAAGTGACAAGATGAAACCCACTTTTTACTGTTACAAACTTAGCATCTCACATAGCATCTTTACGTTAAGATAACATAAAAAATTCAAATCCATACTTTGATTTTTAAAGATTTATTATAAAAAAGGCATTATTTTTTATTATTTTTTATTATTATTTATTATTTTTTTGACATTAATCAAAAAAACTTACTATGTCATATTTAGAACACTTATTGCTGTTATGATTTAGATTTTCTTCGCGTGCCTCTCGCATATATTTTGTGTAAAATTAACAATTTACTTTTTAATACTGACCAGATACAATTCTGATTTTGGCGGTAACTCATTTAAAAAAAGGCATTTATCGCGTTTTGGAACCAAACTCTTTATATGTAGTCTTCAAAATTTAGAGTCATTTATTAATTAATTATTTATTTATATTTTTCTGATTTAGAGAAAACTCATCAAACATCAAAGAAAAAATCCCAAATGAATCAAAACTATGCTCTTTAAAATAGTCATCCTTTGCCTAACTTGTTTGACAGCGATCAGCTGTAAAATGTTTTGGTCTTGCTCGATTTTGGATAAAATAATGGAAAGTTTTTCATAAGATCACCCGGGCTCAATGTGTTAGCATGACAGAAGCTTGATGCTATCATGTGAGAACAAGCAACATCCGGCATTTTTCTTTGTGTGCCTCTCGCATATATTTTGCGTAAAATTAAACATTTACTTTTTAATAATGACCAGATACAATACTGATTTTGGCGGTAACTCATTTAAAAAAGGCATTTATCACGTTTTGGAACCAAACTCATATGTAGTCTTCAAAATGTCATTTATTCATTATTTCTATTTTTCTCATTTAGAGGAAACTCATCAAATGAATCAAAACTATGCTCTTCAAAACTATGTCCTTTGCCTAACATTTGTAAAAATGTATTTTTGGCATTTTATTAAGCAGCGTTTTTAAGGTTAAAAAGTATTGAAAAAGCTTTTTTTGGACAGAGTCATCTATTTTAAAAACATTGTTTAAAATACATTGTTTAACATATTGCTATCAACATGAACTATAGATTGAAATAAAACTCTAGGACTCTCATACATAATTTCTCTTAAACAGCTCTCTGTACATTTGTACTGTACGGTTTAAAAAAAAATGCTTCGTCAACTAACCAAAAATATGCTTCATATGGCTAAATGACTTGATTTAATTCATGTAAAAAATTATCCTGAGGTTACAGCAAAAGTATTTTAGGTAGAAATAGCTCCCACGGTAACAACTACAGTTTCATCTTTCACAGGGCCGTAAAATAAATAATAAAAATTCTCTTTATGGTTGTGAACGGCTTAGCCTCATCTCCAGACATTAGGACGTCTAGCATGGAAAACCCCAGCTATCTGTCAAATCGGCTAGAGTGGGCAGCACATGTTCCTGTGGATTCAGATGGCCAGTCAAGGAGATCTCTCAGCAGAAAACCCCTCAGACTGACAGTAGCATGCTGGGACACCACTATGAATCAACCCTCACCAATGCTTTGATGCCACCAAAACACGAAAGAAACTCTTGTTCTTGATAAATTGCCTTAAGAAAAAAACGAGACTTTTGACAAGTTCTGGAGGAAGAAATGTCTTCGGAAGAAAAATTACAGCCGTACCATATTGTTTTACACTTTTTTGGCTCTCTGTTCCTGTCAGAGACGTTTGACAGATGTGCTTCACACTTGCAAAATTACATTTTGATGTGTTTTCCTCCACACAGAGGTAAAGCCACAACTATGACATCATCCCCTAAGAATTAAGCAATCAGTCAAAAGAAGTCAGTCAGATGTGTCAAAATATGCTGATCAAAATCGCATTACTATTATTTTGTTCTTAAAACAAGTAATATTAAATTAGTGCCATGGTTTCCACAGGCTATAGTGTCAGAGAGACTGAACTATATGTGTAGAACAGGGCAGGTCGGTCTCCCCTGGGGCTCCTTTGGTGTAACAGAGCTGATACCTGTTACTGTTGGGCTCTCTTTCTGTCAGTTAACGGACAGATAAGCTATGGCACACTGTCCCTGCTGAGGGCAATCAAACCCTGAGTGGCTTCTCAGTACACTTTTGGACCACACTCTGGGTTGACGTTTCAGAGAAAAAGAGGGGAAAGAGGGGACGAGAGAGGGAAAGATAAAATAAGCTTAAATAAAAGAAAGAAAAAATATGTTCTCTTGCCAGACACGTTGGTTTTGCTGAACCTGAGAGGCCTGTCATAGATTGACTATAGCTGGTCCCTATAGAAAACCTGGTGAAGGAGAACACAGAGCTCTTGAGTTGCTGCAGTACTTGGACAGCTGAGATATTGTTATGTATACCGACTGTTTTTCATTCACTTCAGCTTGATATGTTGATTCTCCAAAGGTTTTCTGAAAAACTACCTCAGAGACATGATATTTTTATCTTGCATCTCAAAACATTTTCCATAGTCATACATTTTTCCTAACATAGAGAGGCAGTGTTTTCTGGCATGCACCTGAAGCTCGAAATTATAATCTTGACTGCGTACAAAAAGAACCCTGTGTCTTTCTCAGGATTTTTCGGCAGGATTTTAATCAATTTGACTTTCCTTACAATCCCATCAGGTTTTAATGAGATACAAATTACAGGCCTATACTGTATTTAAAAGTTTAGGGTCACTAATTCTTTTAATAATAATAATAAACTCAAACAATCTAGACTATGGGATAATACGAATGTAAGGGCTATCCATCAAACAATTTATTTCCGTGAATTAGAGCGTAATTTTGAACTCGGACAACATTCAGTCTCTTACAGTATCCTTTTTTAAATGTATTTATTAACAAAATGACTGTTATTAAAAACTGTGTTGCTCCAATCTTTCCTGTTGAGTGGCAAACATTCAACAAAATGGCTGGTTTTCATAGCGGGTGCTGCGAAAATCAGCTATATTATCAGCTTAAAATAAATTTAGTTGGACTTAGTAGCAGAGGTAGACAATACTTAGTTACATTAGTTACATTTTCCAAGCATATGTGCTTTATTAGGGTGTTTGTATTGGGAAAAATTTTGCTTCACTACATTCTAAAGCATATAATCATATGTGTATTCTTCAATATCGCATATTAAAATGTATTTAATACCTAATTACATTTAAATTGTGTACTTTTACTTAAGTAAAAGTACTTAAATATTAAATGTAAAACAAAAACGTATTATTTATCAAATGTAATAGAGTAAAAAATTATGATAATATGCTTTGGAATGTATGTTTTCCAAAGAAAACACTGATAAAATACAAATACTTGAAAAACTATGTAGAAAGTAAAACCCTAGCAACTCATCCACCCACCTGTGGTCTGTCGACGTTGGAATAAACGATCAATTTACTTCTCCTTTCTGTGTTTTTTGGCAGTCTGTAAAACGATAGCTCTGAATTCTTGTTAATCTGTTAGTACAGTCTATCGCACAACCGCTTTTCCCATTTCAACGCGTTTTCACTGTGTTTTCGTCGATATCACGCTGTACTGAAATGCTGCCGCTCTGTCTTTTGCCACTCAGTGGGCGTAACCGCAGTCCCTCTCGCCAACGGTGATGTCATGTGCATACCCTCTATAAACTATGTCAACTCGACCAATTATCTTATTGGAGCTTCAAAATAAAAGTTTTCCAAAATATCAGATCACACATACTATTTGCTCATTAATCACAGTTTTAAGCACACATAACAAATAAAACTATGACATATGGCTCTTACACAGACATCATCTTGCTATGTGTCAGGGTTTAGGACTGATGAACCCAAGAGCAACGATGTGGGGTTAAACAAAAGACTTTTATTACACTTAGACAAAACAAAAGCCCACGCGGGGGCAAAACACGTCAACAAGATATAAAGATAAACAGAGACTAACACAAAACTAGACTACAACTTGACAATTAACATGACTTAATTTCTAGACTGGAGAACATACGACAAGCACACACACACACACGCTGGTACAAAATGATCCTGCACAGGCGTAAAGAAACAATGACATTAAATAAGAAAACCAAACAAGATAACGAGAAGGGAACAGGTGATGGGAATAAACTAATGATTAACAATAAGCAGGAAAATGAGGGGGGGACAAGAGACGAGACACCGAAGGCACATGACCCGATACACAAAGCCATGAGCCTCCACATAGAACATGGGACTGCCAGAACCCTGCCATCATGACAAAACAAAAATAGAAGACAAAACTCTTTGGCAGGATCCTGACATTATGTAGACACCCAACTCAGTATCACGAAATTACATACCCATAGTCAGGTAAATGTGCGAGTCCCTCCATGCCACTGACACACTTTTCTTCCTTTTTTGTGAACATGTCACGTATTTCTGTTTACGTGTCACTGTCACGTATTTGTTACTCAACTGTTTTGTCCTATTTTCTTACCATTGTCGCTTCGGTTTAGGGTTAGATTTACACAAAATGACATCCTTACCCAAACCCAACTCTAACCCTAATGCCAGGTGACAATGGTTTAAAAATCATAAAATATAAAAACATAAATCATGAAAAAAACCGTTTAAACCAATACTTAAAATGACTTCCTAACGCAAAATCAAAATCTAACCCTAAACCGAAGCGTTAATGGTTTGAAAATAGGACAAAACAGTTGAGTAACAAATACGTGACAATGACACGTAAACAGAAATACGTGACATGTTCACGCAAAAAGGCGGAAAAGCGTGTCAGTGTCACGGAAAAGACTCACAAATTTACGTGACAGTAGGTACATAATGTCATGATACAGGGTTGAGACACAATACAATGAGTTTACAGCAACAAGCAATTTTTACACAACAAATGCCAGGGCGTGACAAAATCAATCACATGAATCACAGCCAATCATAACAGCATGGGGGCGGGCTCTCTCTTTTTTGCACGTTTTCAATGCACTGTATGGTTGAATAATGCCAAAAAACAACACATATTTAACCAAACCGTTCGTGGACACTATTCACCCCCATAGTAGGAAAAAATAATACTATGGAAGTAAATGGGGTTCATGAACGGTTCAAACCTTGGAGGCGTGGCTTAGTCCTAAACTTCATCACTGCCAATATAAAATCCTTGATTGTAAAAGTTTTTTAAAAACAGTAATTTTATCAAATAATTTATAGCATAAGTAGTAATCAAATAGTAAAAAGCAGAAGAAGATATTCCGTTAGTCTCTGGTACTGCATGTCATAGCCAAAATTTCCCTTGCACATCGTTCACCAGCTTCATATAAAGACAGCTTTATAGTGAAGGTAAAATCAAGCCAATTTAATGGCTACTGAACAATATTAATGACTCCAGAAATCAGATTCCCACGCAGACAGCCAGGGACAGTTTAAGTCATTTCTCCCTGACCAATTCACTGCATCTTTCTTGTGACAGGAAAAGTTGTGGTGTTGCTGACCTTAATTTCATCTCCTCATCATGCTGCTATAGATCTCCGTGGAGCGCTTCACTGTGCTTAACGATGACTTCTCCTGCATAACTAATACCTCTCTCACACACACAGGGCTTGAAAACACCAGCATCAGCTATCAGCATCAGTCAGAATGAGGTCTAGTGTTTGCCTTCTGGGTAGATGTCAAAGTACAGTAGAATAAGGTTTAAAACTGAACATGGAAACTCTTTGCTGTACATTATCAAATAACAAAATACACTGCAACCTTCATTATCAGTAAATTATCACAAAGCTTTGTGCTCAGTTGTTATGACTAAATCAAACAACAGGTATAGATAATAATAATAATAATAATAATAATAATAATAATAATAATATTGCTGCTGATGATGATAATAATAATAACATTAATGTTAACAATAATAATAATAATAATAATAATGATAATAATTTTATTATTATGATAATGATAATTGTTATTATTATTATCATTAAAGTTGGCTACTATGTTAGAAAGCACATTCTCTACTACTACTGCTGCTGCTGCTGCTGCTGCTGCTGCTGCTGCTACTAATAATAATAATAACAATAACAATAACAATAACAATAATAACAACAATAATAATAATAATAATAAGAATAAGAATAAGGATGTTATTAATGTTTTATTATTATTATTATTATTATTATTATTATTATTATTATTATTATTATTATTATTATTATTATTATTATTATTATATTAATAATAATAACAATAACAACAATAATAATAATGCTGATGATGATAATAATAATAATAA
The DNA here is from genome assembly GCF_027580225.2 of Misgurnus anguillicaudatus. Taxonomy (NCBI): domain Eukaryota; kingdom Metazoa; phylum Chordata; class Actinopteri; order Cypriniformes; family Cobitidae; genus Misgurnus; species Misgurnus anguillicaudatus. Next base: position 19,296,158 of record NC_073354.2, read on the forward strand.
CATTAATTTTAACAGTAATAATAATGATAATAATTGTATTATTATGATAATGGTAATTTCTGTTATTATTATTATTATTATTATTATTATTATTATTATTATTATTAAAAGTTGGCTACTATGTTAAAAAGCACATTCTCTACTACTACTACTACTACTGCTGCTGCTGCTGATGCTGCTACTACTACTACAACTACTATTAATAATAATAATAATAATAATAATAATAATAATAATAATAATAATGATAATAATAATAGTAATAATAATAATGATGATAATGATAATAAAATTACCAATAATAATAATAATAATGATGATAATATTAATAATGTTATTATTATCATTAAAAGTTGGCTACTAATAATAATATTGCTGCTGCTGATGATGATGATAATAATAATAATATTAATAACATTAATGTTAACAATAATAATAATAATAATAATAATAATAATTTTATTATTATGATAATGATAATTGTTATTATTATTATTATTATCATTAAAGTTGGCTACTATGTTAGAAAGCACATTCTCTACTACTACTGTGGCTGCTGCTGCTTCTGCTGCTTCTGCTGCTGCTACTACTACTACTACTACTACTAATAATAATAATAATAATAATAATAATAATAATAATAATAATAATAATAATAATAATAATAATAATAATAATAATAACAATAACAATAACAATAATAAGGATGTTATTAATGTTTTATTATTATTATAATATTATTAATAATAATAACAATAACAACAATAATAATAACAAAAATAATAATACTGATTATAATGATAATAATAATAATAATAATAATAATAATAATAACATTAATTTTAACAGTAATAATAATGATAAAGATAATAATTGTATTATTATGATAATGGTAATTATTATTATTATTATTATTATTATTATTATTAAAAGTTGGCTACTATGTTAAAAAGCACATTCTCTGCTGCTGCTGCTACTGCTAACTACAACTAATAATAATAATAATAATAATAATGATAATGATGATGATGATGATAATGATGATAACATTACCAATAATAATAATAATAATAATAATATTAATAATGTTATTATTATCATTAAAAGTTGGCTACTATGTTTGCAATCACATTTTCAGTTGTTACATTTTTACTGCTTTAATGCAACACAATAGTCAAGATAAGTTAAATCTGTGTAGGCCTAATATGTAAATTAAAATGCAAAATGCAATGAAAGTTGTGTGTTTCTACACGTTCTCCTCTATGATTACATTTCAAAGAGGCAGCCTCTTAATTTCTGAATCACTGAGAAAACTTGACCTCATTTCTTGAAAGAATGTTTAAACATGAAAAAGGCAAGACTTTCTTTGAAGTCTAGAATTAGATACATGAACTCTTGCCCCTGCTTTAGCGCAATGGCGCCTTATCATCTTTGCCTCTTATTTATGGATAATCTGACTTCATGCTTTTGAGGCATTCAGATAACGCTCATGTTCCAAACATACTTTGATTTGTAAATGTTGGGAAATATTGCGAAAGGCATTTTATTATTAAAATATAAGCTCTCGGGGTTAAAATACAGGCAAGGCGGTTGATTGCCCCAAGACAAAGTTTACTTACTTTATAGTGTCGTACAGCAGCATTCTCTGAAATATTGGGATCATAAAATGCAGTCTAAAACAATAGCGAGTGTGTTACTCGAATCTGCTCTACCGAATCTTTCTATTCACAGGATGTTATGTGAATCAGTCACGCTCAATGGCCACTTTGCTGCCTAACCATATAGTGAAATTGGGGGAATGTGAAAGCCACCAATTGTGCTGTCTCAGTAGTCTCCTGTAGGAAAGTGCAGACTATGAAAGCATTTATTCTTTCACTCATCTCATACCTGGAGCTCCTCAGAGGAGACAGCCGGCAGGTGAAGGACTGTAATTAGCACCTGAAGGCTAATTCTCACCCATGAGTTTATTTTTCCATTAGTGCAGCGAGGTGATCGTGCTGGGTCACAGTATCCATTCATTGGAAACAGCTTAAATTGGATTTATGCAGTTCAACAGACAGCCATATATCTGTACTATAAACGCTCCAATCTACTGTTGCAAATATACAGAAAGGGCTGCCTTTATACAGGGCTGCCTGCAAACAGCAAGTCAGTGGAGTTCACGTTTTTACTGGCTGGGTTTGCAAACGCAAACGTGCCATAGTAAAACTCGTCCTCAGTTCCAGGCTTTCAATGGCAAAGAAACACAAATGAAAAGCTACAGAATAAAGGTGTCAAAGAGAAGCAGATGAAAAATGTGTTCGGGACTGATGTTGGCTCAGTGTTGACAGCAATTACATAATTATCTCAAAATGAAGAAAACTGGGAACACCTAGTAACAGCTTTGTGTATGGGTGTTAATGGTCCTTCCCTCTCCAGCTGTTGTGGTCTCACCTGCTATTGTATTGCTTGTAGTGATTCAGTGTGCCTACAGATGGAGACAAATTCAGTATAGTTGTAGATTGCATTTGATAGTTTAAGACTTTGCTTAAAATGAAACACATGCATCATTTAATCATTGTTACTCATAAAATTAACCAAATAATATCTAAACATGATATGACATGTGCATATTTACAGCTCAGTATATTTGTATGCTTTCTTAATGATTTAATAGCTTATATCATAAGATTTACTGTTGGGTTTAACAAATGTTCAATAAACATTGTAGCTTAAGACATTGTAGCACAGTACTGTATATTGTATATAAAATGTGTGTTTGTATAATTGGTAACACTTTACAATAAGTTAGTTAACATTAATAAACAATTAACAATATCGTTTTTAGAAAGGGGACATATTATGAAAATCTTACTTTTTTCAAGTTTATATGTTTAAGTTCTACCAGAAAGTCTTGAAGATAGGTTAAGACTTGATATATGAGTTTATTTAACAGTAGTTAGCAACCAAGGTTAGAATGTAACACAGTATAGTTCTTTGGCGTAGGCCCCGACCATAGTTCAAATCCGAGGATCACGGATTCTTGCGGTTCCTGTCTGGAGATGAAGACAGGCCAGAATCTAATCCCCCTCGAGTATGGGCGGAACCGACCTGGTGACGGTGGTAGGGAGGGTGGGTTGTAAATGCTGGCATCAGTAACTGCGAACGCAAAGACAGGTGAGTACGAGGCTTTTATACACTCAGTATCAGGGGTGATTGATTGCGCCTTGTGAAATGAATGACGTAACATTCGAGTTTCCTGGTAGAACTTGCGCTACGCTACGCTAAAATTGCTATAATTGGGTCCCCAGTGCTTTTTTTCAACCTAGAAAATGTAAAAAAAAAACAACTTTGTTGTTTTGAGTAACTTTGTTTTTAGTAAACCATTCTCTGCAAGTTTTGAAAAAAAAGGTCATTTGAATTTGGCAATTCTATCTAAATGGTATTTTGAGCTAAAACTTTACATAAGACCTCTAGGGACACCAAATAAAGCAATAAGCCCCGCAAAGCAGTGGGTTACCAGTGCATTTTATAACAGCTAAGGGGCTTTGTTAGGCATCCCCTTAGCTGTTATAAAATGCACTGTAACACCACTGCTTTGCGGGGCTTATTGCTTTTATAAAACGGTTACTTCATATGCATAGCAGGATTTCATAAAATAAAACACAAATAAGTTGTAATTATAATAGTAAGCTGAAATAATTCCAGTTTTGTGAAGAACTTTTGTAAGAGATCAGATTCAGAGCCTGATCAAAACTTACACTGTGTTTTTAGTGTTGGGTGAATGCGTCAGTGTTTAAGTTGGGTAAGATCGCCATCTATTGGATAATAGCAGAAATATGGATTTGATGTTAAAGAACAATAAAGAGAAGCGTTTTCTCTTTATTGACGAGATGACTCAATATTTATCATGTATGGATATCGCCATTAATTGTGCAATTGTAGAAAAATTTAAAATATATTTAAAGACTGTGGTGTTTATTTTCATAAATCAGTACGTAGCAACAGTGGCGCAATTATACTTATGTAATGCGGTCTGAACCGTGGGGTTACTGGGGTATTTTATCACGGCTTAGAATGTGTTTCAACCAATCAGAATGAAGAACCAGAACAGGCCATTTTATAAGATTTTTAAAAATTCAAAATGTTCCTTTTAATTCTTGTTAATGTTAGTTAATCTCAAAACAGTTATTCATGGAGCATTAATTAATGTTATCAACAGTTATGACGTTTGATTTTATAAATGCATTAGTACATGTCGCAATTAACATGAGCTAAGATTAATAAAAGCTGTAGAAATACTGTTCATTGTTAGTTCAGGTTAGCTAATGCATTAACTGTTAACAAATACAACCTTATTGTAAAGTGTTACCATATAACCTAATGTAATGTCAGGCTGATTGTTTGGATTGAAAAAAGTTCAGACATTACCACTTTAAAGCACATTTTTTGGTTTACCTGACAAACCATGTAAATGACATCACCAGGTGGTTGCTGGATCTCAAGATGCAGTATAATCAACAGGAAATTGTTGGTTTGATTCTTAAAACTGGTAGAGGATAATAAGAAGAGACCTGCAAGCATTGTGATCATAGGGTTGGTCTGCCTGCCAGTGTTGTGTTTCATTGAAGATGCTAAACCCCACAACTGGAGTAATACATAGCCTACTGTTCACTATGACCGTCTCTAACCTTTATACAGTATGTGTGTGAACTCCTGGAAGGACACAGGGCTCATGTGTATTAATGGCCAAAACGTTATAGTATATATAATGGACAAAGGCAGTATTTTCAAACACAGAACATATCCAAACTATAATATTTCCTTGCTCTACAAGAAATACAATAGCATTACTGGCTATTTGTCCGGAACTGCCCCACTTACGCAAGTTTAATACTGCGTGAAATGCAAACCTCCTGACTCCTACCCTGTTATTTAAGACCTGGCAAATCTCGCTGGTCAACACAGCGGTGCATAAACTGCACTATATTGATGTCTTATACACACACTTACAAAACAGACCAACCTAATCTGCAAAAAAGATGGTTTAGATTTCACATTGTGGCATTGGTCCTAATGAAAGATCACAGATGGAAAATTGATTTTTTTTTACCAAATGTAACTTTAGGATAACTGAAATAACTGTTTATTTCTTTCACCCTTACAGAAATCTCACAGGGTGAAAAAGCCCAAAGTGCGCACAATATCTTTATGTTTCAACGATAAAACAGATGGAAAATGAAAGAGGTTGAACATTAACACAACATACGCTCGTCCCAACGGACAGCAAAAATTAAAAAGCATGCACATCTCAGATTTTACATACGTAAGTGCCATGGCTTTTTTTCCACGAGTCTCCTCTCGCAGAGAGAGTGTCCCCCTGAAAGCTACCCGTATTTTATTCACTCCGAGGTGATGGAGGGATCTGCCTGGAGGAGAGAAATGAAAAGGATCCGAGTGAAAATTAAATGGCTCCGTCTGGCAGTCAGCTCAGCGGGGGCCTAGGGTTAATCAGAGGGGGTGAGAGAGAGAGAGAGAGAGAGAGAGAGAGAGAGAGAGAGAGCCTGGGAGGGAAGACAGTCATCCAGACAGACTGGAAAGCATCAGTGAGAGGAGAACAGATAGTGTGAGAGAGTGTCAAAAACAGACAGAAAGATTCATCAGAATGGAAAGACACATGGAGGGGAAGCATGTTTAGAGAGACTTGACTGCCCTCAGAGACCTTTTGAACCCTCCACACACTGTCTGTCTGTAAGTCAGCGATACAGGAGGTGGAGTGCAGTGTGATGTGCATCAGTGAGAGAGCAGTAGATGAGGAAGTATGTGTCCTTAAAATCAAATAATTTAATATTAAGGTCATTTATACACAGCTTTCTAATAAAAAATTGTATTTATTAAGAAGTTAAAGTTATGAAACCATACAGCCAAAAAAGGTTATTATGTTCTTATATTTTTTTAATACAGGTTTTATCTGTTTTTTAGGGGGTTTTGGTCAACCAATAATTTTTAAATAATAAATTAATAAATACAAATAATTTAGCAGTTTGTATTTCATGAGCTTATTTTCAACCTACATCCATGTGCTCAACTCAGTGTGGGCAGCTGCTGCAAGTGAAGGCTAAATATCCTCAATGTACTAGATTATATACTGAAAGCTGAGTAGTCAGAAGCCATTATTAACAGTTTAACTCGCACATGCTTTTGAAGTCAAGGGTGTGCTGTTTATTATATGTGACTACGAGGATCCATTTGTCGTAATGTCCTTCTGCCTTATATATAGATATATGGGTCAGTCTCAAAGAAGAAGCTTTCACCGCTGCAAAGGCCTCTGGAGCGGAGAGCTACATCACCTGAAGAGCAGACACTTTTGTTTTTAATGCTTCTGTGTGAGGGCTTCTGAGTAAGAACATTAAGGAAGAGTAAGGTTTATACAATTGTTTTTTATCAGCTTGGAAACCTAGGAGGGGTGTTGTACGTCTCAAAAAGATAAAAGCAATTTCACGCTTCATTCGGAGATTCAAAAGACCACCCTATTGGAATTAACTCTATTACACACGAAGGCGTTGTTAACACATTAAACCACCTTGTTGTCATTACTGGTAATTTCATGGTAATATCATGAAAACATTAGGAAACCATACATGCACCAAAAAGAAATATTTCACCTAATTAAAATACAATGCTTATTGCCAAAACTTAAGCAGGCTATCATAATAAAAAAAAGTTATGGGTTCTCAATAGACTTGTGTTTAGTTTAGTACAAATTTATTTCTCAAACCAAAATTGGCACAATGAATGAGCTGAACTTTGGGCCATTCAGTTATTTGTTGTATTCTACTGCCCTCTTGTGTCCTGAGGTGAAACTACAAACACCCGTGACAATATAGACGTTTTGTTGTGGATGTATGGGTTTAATTAGAAGGGCCAAACAAACGCTTGTTTTTAGGGAATTTCAATCAAATTAAAATGTTACAAACAAAACACAATTTTAATATGTAATTTTTATGTTAAATATTTTGTACAATATTTCTCATTTTTTTCAAGACAACCTTCTTACAGTAATATAGGCCTACAAATACTGAGCTAAGATATGCTTCCTAGTCTACAATTTTATAAGCCATTGCACCAAATTGGTACCATTTGCATGTGACTTCATTTTAAAAAATTCTTCTTTTCAACACTGAATCTAATAACACACATATTTTGAAATGGGTTTTAGTAGGGCTGTCACGATTATGAAATTTGGCTGATGGTTAATTGTTTAATAAAACGATTATGATGATTAATTGCCTGTTTATTGCTTTGACATTTAATTCTCATACATTTTTTGTTTATAAAATTATTTTCACAGATTTTTGTGATTATTTAAATTAAATATTTTGCAAGGTTTATCTGGCAGTAAATATTTATACACAACACATTTTTAAAAGTAATCTGATACAGTCTTGTTTATACAGGCGCTGCAGCTCCCCCTTGTGTTTTTTAGAGAGATGTGCAATCATCACGGCGATGGGGTCAAACGATTGCGATGAGGCAATTATTTAATAATTGTGACAGACCTAGGTATTGGTAAATCTCATGTAACTGGTTTATTACATGAAATACATTAAATGTAGCTGGACTAAATAGCATATAGCATGACGACATTGAGCATATTAATGATTTACGAAAGAATATAGATAACAGAACAGAACATTAAATTTGAAGCTGACAGTCATAGCATCAGTATCATAATAAATACAGAAAATAAGTAAAAAAAAGAGAGAAAAGTAAAAAGTATCTTGAATCTGAAAATTATCTTCACATGGCATTCAGAAGATCCAGATAATGTAACTTCATCTTGAAAATGTGACTTGTGGAATATTCCTATTTTCAGGGTTGGAATAACAGGACTGAGTGAAATCCTGGGGACATGCCTAAAACTGTGCATTTTATCTAAAAAAAATATGATTTTTTTTTAAAAGATAAACAATATTTAAAGGAAAGATGGTATAGTGATAAAGAGCATTGACAGATAGCAAATGCTGTTTTCAGTGTTCTATGTAGTTTTAATTAATGTTTTAAAGTAGTAATGTAATTAATTAAATTAATGTCATTTAATTTTGTAGTAATGTAGGTTTCTTGCATTTTTATACATGTCCTGGGGACAGAAATTGTACTGATTTGGTTGAATGGCTTATAAAATTAATACAAAACCTGTAGAACAATTGCTAAAATAACAAAAATTTATGTCATTGTTCTGAATAAGGATGGATGGATGATGAATGGTTGGTTGACTATTATTGTGCGCTTAAAACCACACATTTTCACCACTAGATGGCAGGCATTAGTCACAAATGCAGACTGCAAAGACATTTCAAAAGTTAAATTCTTGCATAACCAAACCAATCCCATTACAGTTTGGCTCGCTGACACTTTAAAACCTGCTTGCTTCTTTGGTTTAGTACAGTATAATAATCTACATAAACATTTGCAAAACTCCATGCTAAAAATAAAACATGATTTACGTGTACTCTGCTCCAGTCCAAAACAATAAAAACATTAATTATTAATTCAAATCAAATTAAATGGTAGGTAATTAAGATAATTCATTGAAAACTGTTTGTTGTGTGTCTGTATTTGTGCTAGAATGATGTACTGTGTTGTTTCATCCTATGTTTTAAATGCTTACTGATTATTTCATACAATAATTCAAAAATGTGCATGACTGAAAATTTTCTCTAAGTAGAGGATTTTCTAATCTTGTCTTTAAGATATAAATATTTATTATGGCCCGCCAACATTTCGTACCAGCTTTACAAGAGTTTTAGAAAAAAAACAAAAACCTTATAATGTTAATGAAGAACACATGAGATCAAAGCTCACTTTTCATCCAAAGAAATTTAATCAAAATTAAAGCAGTAATGGTGTTATTAAAGTTAATGATATGTTTAACAGAGTACAATAAAACGTCATGCCTTTTTACTATTAATCATAACAGGTCCTTGTAGTTCAAATTGACACTAATGAAAACTTTAGTTTTAATTACCCTACTGAAAAAAAAACAGCTGGTGGGCTGGTCTCCCAGCCTGTTTTAGCTGGTCAAGATGGTGTAGCAGGCAGGGGTTTTGGGGGGCTTAACCAGGCTGGGAGGACCAGCTTGAGTTACTTCCATCTTAAACCAGCTAAGACCGGCTAACCAGTCTTCCAGCTAAGATAAGATGACCAGATGTCCCCATTTTCCAGGGACATTCCTTTTTATATTTCCTCCACAAACCCACAACAATAAAAAACCTAAAATATTTAAAAAGGTTGTCCCCATTTTTGAATTCATAAATAAAGATTTTAATGATATTTTGACCGTTGAACTAGGAAATGTCTCCACTTTTTATTTAAAAAAATCTGGTCACCTTTAGCTAAGAGCTAAATAGTGTCCAAAAACTCTGTTTTTGCTTAACCACCTATAAAACCAGACTAGGAGACCAGCTGTTTTTTACAGGTTAGTAAATTGATGGAATACTTCAGTATTTACTCTGGTAGTGTTAAAAACCCATATCTTTTTAATTTACTACAGTAAACTTGAGTAAACTCTATATAACATAATCTGGGATTGCAAAGGTTTATAAATGCATTGAAATCCGCACTAAAAGCCTTTGCAATGGCAATCTCATCTATGCGTTACGAAACAACGCGTCGCTCGATTCCAGTGTAGTCAACTGTCGCGTCGCGTCGCTCGCGGCATGGTGTTAAGCTCTATGTATTTCACATCAAAGGGAAAAATCACAAGTTTCAACAGTTCAGTGGTGGGAGGCTGCCAGTGCCTGACAGGATCTCTCCAATACACACACCAAAGCAAACAAACACTCTTACCCTCGGAAGTTGCATATTTCCATTAACTTGCTCTATGGATAAAACGCGTCCGTTGGTTTTCTTGTCGATTGTGCGCGATATGTGTGAAAATAAGCTTCTTTGCGCTGTTTTCTTAACTTCACTGCTTTCCTCAGCATGCTCACAAAGCACAAGATTTGTGCATTCAGCTGCCTTAGATGCGAATGGGAGATACAACATTAAATGGGGATTTGACGAGTCAACGATAACGTTTGAAGCAGAAGTGGAAACGAAAGGATACATCGGATTTGGCTTGTCACCAACCGGTGCGATGGCTTCGTCTGATATCGTAATTGGTGGCGTGCTTAACGGAAGTCCATATTTACTGGTGAGTGCGCGAATGCATGTTAGGTGTGCCATGTGAATCTCATCACAAACCTACAGCTCATGTGGTCTATAGAAATTATAAACATTTACTTACCTTGAAAGATTACAGTTGAGATCTGAAATGCTGCATGACTTTGTAAATCTTTTCATGACAATATTTGTTTAGTTCAAATTATTTCATTTGCAGACTTGAGCCTGTATACTCGATTTTGTGTTTCTAATACTAAAACTGTGTTTCTGTAGCTCATCGCATGGCGCTTGCAGTGGAATGGTTGTGGGTTCAATACCAAGGACATACTGAAAATGTATACATTGAATGCGTTGTAAATTGCTTTGGATAAAAATATTGTCTGAATGGATGTATGTGAGTTTAAAATCTCTTACAAAAAAGGTCCTACACATTGGCATGGTTCCATAAAGAACCTTTTGGCATCCAAATAACATTTCTATTTCACAAAAGGCATATGAAAATGGTTCTGTCTATGGCATCGCTGTGAAGAACCTTTTGTAGCACATTTATTTTTACGAGTGTATGACTTCCACAATAAAAGAGCATCATTAAATGAGTTAAAAATGTATTTTTTGCCAGGGGAAATTCCTGACACGTGTTCATTATACACATGCATTTGCAGACACTTAAAAAATAAAAGTAGCTTACAGTGCATTCAATATGTAATTTTTTTTATTAGTATGTGTGTTCTCAGAGGTTCGAACCAATGGACTTTGTGCTGCTAACACAGTGCTACCAGTTGAGCTATAAACACTAGATACATCTTTTGCTTAGATTTACACTAGGATAGCAACAATGAATTTATATAGTGTGCGCAACAATACAGATCCCTGTTCAAACATGTAAATCTAAAGTATTAATTTCTGCAACATGATCTCACGGCAAGTTTGATTAATTTATTCGTGTCCATGGCACGAAATTCAGCTTTATTTCATGCCTTGAGCACAAATGTCTTTTTCATGTCATTTTATGATTTGTTTTCTCATTTCCCCCCTAATTTTAAATCATTGTCGCTTGGGGTTGGGGTTAGATTTGGGGTTTGGGTAAGGATGTGCTTTTATGTATTGGTTTCTACATGTTTTTCTTCTGGTTTTAAAACTATTCTTACCTGGAGTTGGGGTTTGGGTCTAAAAATACAGAAAGTGATTCTACCCCCAACCCCAAGCATCAATGGTAAGAAAATTAAAAAAAGAGAAAACAATACATAAAATGACACGAAAAAGAAAGTAGTGCTACGGACACGTAAAACTATTTATAGAAATTTGTGCGAGTGACACGAAAAAGACATTGGTGCTCAAGGCACGAAAAAAAAGCTGAATCTCATGCCATGGACACGAATAAATTAATCAAATTTTTATGACTATAACACGACTGTGTGATTCTCGCGAAATTATACTTATGAGGTGTCAAGAAACATTGTGATAAAAAAGTAAATGCAAAGTAAGAGTATCAAAATAAGAAACATACAGTTACAGACATCTCTTCACGTACTATTTTGCACGTGATTTCAAATGACATGATACAAACCAATTTTGTTGTTGTTCTGCATTTAAGGGGAACATTTTCATTACCGCAATGTGTCCATGACTGGATTTGGGCTCTTTGACATGGAGATATTTATAATTAAAAAATCTAAAACATAAAAAGCTTCAGTGCATGTTATACTATAAACATTTACAGTAAAGAAACATGTGATATTTGAGGATCATTGGTGAATGTAGAGACAATAATAAGGAATATAAATGTGTCCAAGAAACATTTTCTCATCCTCTGCAACAATTTTCAACCATTGTTTAAGCCCTCAAGGAACTAACAATTTAAAAAAAAAAGTTGTTGGAAGGGACATAATTGACTGTGACACTCAAGATGGCTACCTGGTAATCAGTTCTTATTGTTTCTCTCCAGATAAAAGTTGAAATTTATTTGTCATAGTACCTAGACAACTTTGTAGTTGTCATTACTGAAACATGAGTTTGTAAATGCATATATTTAATGTAATATCATGTTGCGGTAATGATAATTTTTTATAATGATAATCTAAAAAATGTAAATAATTCTTCTATAAGAAATATTTTTAAATCCTCTAAAAATAATGGTTATAGTAAATTCAGACCTTAATCTAATATGGCTTCAATGGCTTTTTAAAAATTCTGATGCTGGACACAGATTTCGTGAGAATGGACACTGGATTTCGTGACAATCACCCTATACTGTACTTTCCGTGATTTGTACATAGATTTTTCACAGTAATTGATCTCCTGACTACATTCATTAAGCTGCCCTGACTTGGATTTCTATCAGACACACACACAGCTCTTAGACATAGGATATTAGACATTACTGCTAATGCCTATGTTGAAACTATGGTTTAAATACAGAGATAGCAGTACAGTGCAATCCCCATTAAATTGTCTGATGGATATCGCAATCATATATGTTTAGGTTTCATTTAAATATTGTTACTGTGGACAAGGACTGTTGATTAGTATTGTTTATTAAAGGCTCTTTCATAATTATACATTACTGTGTTTTGTAAGCATGACTAATTACTGCTTTTGTTCCAAAACGTCTACGTAACTGTGTTTGAATGTGCCATTGAAAACACTTGTCAATGCAAGCAATCAAACTAACATTTTGAGGTTATATTTCTATGTGCACAATTTTAGACACATATCCAAACTGCAAAAAATGTGCAAATATTTACAATTATGTCTTCCACTGGATTAAACCCATGTTAGTGTTGCTAGTGCAATTGTTATATTGTTACAGAATGTTCTTTGCATTATATACAGTGTGGGATCACTTTATGTTGAAAGTAAATCACAAAAAAATGACTTTAGTTGAGTTTTCACCGGCTGGATTTAACTACTGTAAATGCATAAACAAACCAAAGATTTTAAATCTAACACTAGCAAAATTCCTTTGATTAGATTTAACATCCTTTAATTAGAGTTTTTTTTTACTTGATTCCTCTTCACTCAGGACTATTTCACAGATTCGAACAGAAAGGTCCATAAAGACCCAATGCAGAACTACCAGTTGCTGTACGGAAGGGAAAATGATACACATACTGTCCTGGCTTTCACAAGAAACATCCAGACGTGTGATGACAATGACAAAGTCATTACGGTAGGATGTGTTTTTAATGTTTTTTTGCTTAACTATTAAATAACATCTGCATTTTTGTTCTTGGCCATTGTCAAGTGGAGGAAGTGTACCCACCACATGTTTCTTCCTTACAATGATTCATTCATGCTTGCACGGCTTTCATCTTTTGTAGAAATGCAAGGAGACACTCATATGAATACAACTTATGTTTTAAATGTCTTTCATGTTTTATTTTAGAAATATGCGGAACCAAGGGCTTAACTATGTTTTGATCGTGGTTGAAGTGTCAATTAAATATTTTTTCCTTTAATGGCAATGAAAGGGCTATTAGTCAGTCAGTTTTTAAAATGCCTTAAAGGAATAGTCTACTCATTTTCAATATTAAAATATGTTATTACCTTAACTAAGAATTGTTGATACATCCCTCTATCATCTGTGTGCGTGCACGTAAGCGCTGGAGCGCGCTGCGACGCTTCGATAGCATTTAGCTTAGCCCCATTCATTCAATGGTACCATTTAGAGTTAAAGTTAGAAGTGACCAAACACATCAACGTTTTTCCTATTTAAGACGAGTAGTTATACGAGCAAGTTTGGTGGTACCAAATAAAACGTAGCGCTTTCTAAGCGGATTTAAAAGAGGAACTATATTTTATGGAGTAATAGCACTTTTGGGAGCACTTCGACCCGCCTTAAAAGTCCGCTCCCCTTCTCCCTCTCATAATGGGAGAGGGAGGGTGTTACTGCGTCGAGTCGAAGTACTCCCAAAAGTGCTACTACGCCACAACATGTAGCTCCTCCTTTAAATCCGCCTAGAAAAGCGCCACGTTTCATCTTGTACCACCAAACCTGCTCGTACAACTACTCGTCTCAAACAGGAAAAACGTTGATGTGATTGGTCACTTCTAACTTTATCTCTGATTGGTACCATTGAATGAATGGGGCTAAGCTAAATGCTATCGAAGCGTCGCAGCGCGCTCCAGCGCTTACGTGCACGCACACAGATGATAGAGGGATGTATCAACAATTCTTAGTTAAGGTAATAACATATTTTAATATTGAAAATGAGTAGACTATTCCTTTAATGTCACTTTTAGTCATTTCATTGGTATTTAACAAATTTGACTGTGTTTTGCTGCAAAAACCTCTAAGTTCGTGCACGCTTTTTGAAAAAAATAAATAAAAAAGCTTTCTTCTTTGGGCAAGACAACAGCTGCAAAAAAACTAAAGAAACACAAGTGACACACAAGGGACACAAGTTTGAATGTAATCCACAGTCGTTTCGCACCCTCATTCTTAGAGGACCTTGCTGAAAAATCAATGTGCCATTTAACAGATCTGCAAACAGATTTTATGTGTTTGATGATCGAATGATCCGTGCTAAGGGCATCATGTCATTTATGATGGAGGTGGCGGTTAGCGGCTTTTGCATCTGAGCTTATCAATTGCTAGTTTTGATTATTTGGGGGTGATCTCCCCCCATACCCAGAAACTACAGCCCTGTGTAACCCAAGCAATGTAACTGAAACATAATTGAGAGTCAATGAACAATTCAGTGAAATGCCATGTACAACTTCTGGCCATTTTCCATCAGTTTTCTCCTGCTGCTATTTGATTTTTTGCTACATCCAATTTTGGGAGCTCGCACGCTCTGCCTCTGGGCTTTCAGTCATAATTTTAATTGAAACACGTTGTCTTTTGTCCAAGGAAATAGAACAATAGTGCAGTGTTTCATTAGGGAGAAACTCCATTCCCCTAAACTGTTGTCTAATTATTACCTATATAGGAGGTCTCTTGCACTTGAGTCTGTAATTGCCCACAATTTGTCACCGCCCAGGGCAGTACGGTGAGAGTGATCTGGGCGTTCCACGATGAGGACGTGGGAGAGTCAGGACCTAACTATCACGGGATGAACAGAGGGAGAAAGAGCCTACGGTTACTTAACCCCGGAACCAGCTCCAGCATCCCTGCGGGAACAGCTTTCTTTGACCTTCAAAATGAGAAGGTGAGGGGAGTGCATTTACCAGACTGCAGGATCCTTTGATTTGCTGAGAATGACAGGGAGCGGTTTAGCTTCGGGCGATGGTGTACCTACTGTTTTGTCTATTTTTACATGCTTCAAATCAATGTTCTTGAACTGTTTTTGATATAAGTGGTTACATATGAATCCCTTAAAAATACAAAATCCTCCTGATTGCCTATTTTGAATAAAAACAAGGCTCCTTTCTGATTTTATAAGTGTACATATTTACAGTCCTAATAACAAATACAGAACGTTTTAGCTGGAAAATAACAGGAGATAGGATTCATAAAAGCTGGAAGTCCACACTCTCCAGCATCTATTATAATAAAACAATGCTGTTTGCTGCTAAAAAAATGAAAATTCTGTCATTACTCACCCTCATGTTGTTACAAACCTGTATACATTTCTTTGTTCTGATCAAAGTAAGATATTGGTAATCAAGCAGCAAACAGGAGCACCAATGCCTTCCATAATAGGAAAGAAAAATACTATATAAGTCAATGATGCTCAAAAACAGTTTGGTTACAAATATTGCACAAACTATCTTCCTTTGTGTTCAGCAGAACATAGAAATGTATAGACAACTTGAGGGTGAGTAAATAATGACAGAATGTTCACTTTGGATAAACTGTCACTTACTGTTTTGTGACTTCTACAAATATTGATTATTTAATGTTAACATTTTGATAACATTTTCAAATTTTGTAGGTTCCTGTGCCTGAAAAGGATACAACATACTGGTGTCGAATATTTAAAATCCCAAAGATGAAGAGGAAACATCATATAATCAGAGTGAGTACAACAATGATTTAAACAGTTCAAATTTGTAAAATAATGAATATTAATTTTAATTAAATAAATGTAAATAAATTCCAGAAATACAATGAAATGTTGTTTCCACACATTGATAATCACAAGCTGGATTCAAAATCACATTGCCCACATGAGCACCACAGCTCAATGTGTTGTAACAGACTCATTACCTCAACTTTTAAAGGGGGAATGCATGCCCACTTACTTTCATTCTTAATAACAAATATTTGTAGACTTAGGGCCGATTCACACCGGCTGCGTGGCGTGTGCATCTTAGCTGCGTGGCGTGTCCGTTTTTATTTAGGCTCCCATGTTAGCAGGTTTGACAGTTCACACCGCCTGCATGACACGCACGCATCGAGCCGCGCCGAAAACGCGTGCATGCTAGGAATAGGACCGACGCCTATTTTTCACGCCACACGCAAGCGTCTTGGAAGCGTTTTCAGGCAAAATATATGTCACCTATAGCAACAGCAGCGCATTAGCGCTGCGTCAGGCATGCTTCTGGTATGTACAGACACAGAAAACGCGACGCAGCCGCCACGCAACTGACATGCAACAGATACGCCACGCAGCCGGTGTGAATCGGTCCTTACTGTTAGACACCCTTTAATATGTCTGACTGTTATTGCTTCAGATAAAAAAAACTAAGTGGATTTTAGGGGACATTTTACAATACTTTTTTATGATGTAAAATAAATCTTTGGTGTCTCCAGAGTACGTATGTGAAGTTTTCGCTCAAAAGATCATATAGATCATTTATTATAACATGTTAAAATTGCCCCTTTGTAGGTGTAAGCAATGTCCTGTTTTGGGTGTGTCCTTTTAAATGCAAATGAGCTGATCTCTTCACTAAATGACAGTGCGGTGGTTAGAAACTGCAGATTAAGGGGCAGTATTATCCCCTTCTGACATCACAGGGGGAGCCAAATTTCAATTACCGTAAAACTTCAAATAATAGCCGAGTCCCAAATAGACGCCTGTCTCTTTTAGACGCCTGGTGTGACGACAGGTTTGGGTAAATAAACGCCTGTCTCAAATAAAGGCCTGGTCTGTTTTTTAGTTTCGGGTTGTATTTAATCTTCTAAAATCCGTCAGATAGTCTGTTTAAGACAGTTCTATGGTGCAGATTGAACACGCTAAAGTTTTTTTTGCTTACCGGTAGATGTCACGTGACAGACGCAGTCGTTGCTTTACTCATCACTATGACAACACAACAAGCTTCGTCGCCAGGATTGAGGTGATGATGACAGTAGCGAAGTGGCAATCGGGAGAGTCAGGACTTTTCCCAGTGGGCCGGTAGTGTTTTGGGGCCGCTGATAATAGCCGGGCTTTCAGTCTTTTGTCATGCATGCACTCCCGCCACACATTGTATTTCTCACGCGGAAACACTATTTATCATATTTAATATGCTGCAGCGCCTAAAATGTATCTGGCCGCACTGCTCTCTCTCCCTCTGTCAAGCCCGTCTTCCCTAGAGTTCTAGTCGAGCGAGCCAATACAAAAAAAAGAAAGAGGCTACACAATAGCCAATCAGAAAATAGCACTGTTGTATCTGGGTAAGATTTCACGCAACAACCGATAAAAAAACATATCATTGTTTGCTTTATTTATACTGCCAATAATTTAAGACTGTTGTTATTACACAAACTTATTTGTTAAACACATTCAAATTAAAAATAAAACGTAATATGTAAAAAACATGAATTTGCACACTTTTAATAGTCAACCAATCAGTCAAACAATTGCAGAATGGTTCAGAAGATTTTACTGCTGAAATACAACCGCATTTTATTTACAGATGGCACTTGGTTTACTACATTGTATCTAAACCATCTGACATTATAAAGCTTTTTGGGAATATATTTGTCAAACATACAGTAGATAAGATTTTCCAGATGCGTTGGTTTGTTTTACCTTATCTCTGTTGTTTTTGTTAGTTTTCTGGGTAGCCACCTGTGTATGTTTCTCTGTCTCTGTCTTTCTCTCTCATGTCTCATCTGCTTATTATTTTTTGCAGTTACTATTTATAGATCAGACAGGTTACTGAAATTATACTCTCTATACTGCAGATGAAAGAGTTTTCTTAACCTCTGAAGTTTTCTTAATTAGAGGCAGAACAGGTAAGATTAAAAGACTTTGATCATATGATAAAACGCCACAATTATGAAACATCTTTTTTCAGATGGGCTAACCTTTAATTAACCAATTGTGCTGATAGTAAAATTCAGCGGTAGATTGGTAGGCATGCAGTCATCTTTATGAATTTATCACTGTGGCTACAGCTGCACAATTTTTGTGAATAACATTAACCCTGCGCACGCAGAAGCAAGAAGTTCACTGTATGAATGTGACCCATTTAGCTAACTGAAATGTCCAGCATATAGTGTAGTGTGCTAAATACAAAGACGCTACAGTGAAGAGACTTTTAGTCAGTGTGTATATTAAAGGCGATGAAACGTACTGTACAGCAAACACACATAGGCCTACTAACGTTTGTGATTTATTTTTAACAAATTTAGGAGCAAGCAGACCTTAATTGTGGCGTTATATAAGCCACACCAAATAACCAAAATACCTTTGGAGGTAAATTGGTGGCATTTTGGACCACTCCTCTTTAAAGAATTGCTTCAGTTTATTAAGGTTTACTATCTTTTTGCCCGACTGTATGTATGTAACTATGTATGTATACATACTGTATGTATATACATATCTACATGTTGTACAGTATATATATTGAAGCATTGATTTTGACCTCTGAATAACCTCCTCCTGGAATTTAAAAAGGTCCAGGCTGTGATGTCAGATGCCAGCGGCTGCCCCCATAACCACACCAGTGTCTGAATATTTCCTGCTCTGTTTCCTCCCGGTTTCGTGAAGCAGATGTGTAACTGTAACTGTCAAATAGGAACAGATTTTCCAGACACTATGCTCTCACTGTCTATATTCAGACTGTTTTGTCACTGTTCAGTTTCAGATTTGCTGTCATTGTGCATATTTAGTTTAATTGGTCATGGCTATGTAACACCAGAGGCATCCTGGGAAGTACGTGGACTTTATACAGTATGGCCTTGATTTACTACATAAGTACTTACAAGAAAACAATTTATACAATGTAAAGATTATGTACATAATTGTTTTTAAATTGTATTACATTTCATAAATCTGCATGTGCAGTAATTACACTCCCTAACACTAAACTTAATACACATATGCACAAGTAAAATGTATTGAATGGATAATTTCTTATATAAGCATACTATAGTTAAAGGTAGGGTAACAGATTTGATCCTGAAACATTTTTTGTTATGCTGGTTAAAAGTCTCCTCACATCCTGATAGCAATCACTGTGTTAAGTTGTTTAAATGTATTTGTAGAAATTTATGTCATCTGTGGAAGGCGTAGGGCCAAAAAATGTTCAACAAATCATAGATTTCGGTCCGAACGGACGTTTCCATTTTTGTCCCTCATACGTAAGCGTAATTTGAATGCCAACCACGCAGCGAGTCCACGCAGACACCATACGTCATCGGCGCGTTCACGTGCGCTCACCTCCTGCCTGTAAACAGTGAGAACAGCAAACTTTTCTGCTGAATTGACAACCTACACAAGAGGCACACAACGAAAGACATCTTTTATAACAACAACAGCAAAAACTGCCTGGATCAGCAAGAGCAAAAACCCAAATTAACATCGGTAACTTTACTGCTTACCACGAGATCCAAACAGCTGCAGGAGGCAAAGAGTCTGAAAGGGTCGTTGCATTGTTTATTTTGGTAAGGTAGGTACGCGATATGTTTGTATTGAGATTAATTCAGATATTCTACTTTGATGAAACATTGTGTTGCTTATGAAATTTGTGTTCGTTTACGGATTAGCGTAACGATATATTTACTACGTCTACACAACCGAACGTGTCCTTAAAATAATTCTGATGTAAACCAGTTGTTTGGTTATTTTGGAAGTGTTATTTGACTTTGTACTGCAAAGTTTTCTCACTGCTGAATGAGACATGAGATGTGACCGTCTGATCTGTGCGTGTTCATGTGTTTTGATAGAGGCGTGACTTTGGATGGTGATTTGACTTGAGGGTGGGATCGGGATTTCATTGCTAGGCGGCTACCGTTAGCATTTTTCAAAATGTGTTACCCTACCTTTAAAGACATCTTGTATGAAGGGTGAGTGGAAAACTTGCTGGGCTCTTTAATAAAGTTAACTGCATTAGTTAACATGAATCAACAATGAGCAAAACTTCCGCATATTAGTTTGTGTTACTCCACTTTGAAGATATGCCCCTTTTATCAGCTCCCCTAGAGTTAAACACTTGATTTTTACTGTTTTGGAATCCATTCAGCCAATCTCGGGGTCTGGCGCTAGCACTTTTAGCATAGCTTAATCCATTGAATCTGATTGGACAATTGGCATCGCTCTAAAAAATGGGCAAAGAGTTTCTATATTTTTCCTATTTGGGGCTTGGCTCTTCTGTAGTTACATTGTGTACTAAGACAGACGGAAATGGCTAGGAACTATACTCTCATTCTGGCGTAATAATCAAGGACTTTGCTGCCGTAACATGGCTGCAGGAGGCGCAATGATATCTACTAATACATTTTTAAATTCAAAAGTTGCTTCTGTTAACATTAGTTAAAGGACAAGTTCGGTATTTTACACTTAAAGCCCTGTTTTCAGATTGTTTATGATGAAATAGAACGGTTTTGACTGAAATTTTGACATATGCGGCTGCCCCGAGACTTTTCGGGTGTTTGTTGTTTCACCTCCTACCTCTACAATGGGTGTATAGGTGCACTGGAACAATCCTTCCTAAAATGCATAAAACTTTGTTTACAAAGACGTGAAACTCACCGAGTGGTCAGGGGTGTTCACTGATATGCTCACACAAAAATCGCTACAAAATATGCATTCAAACAGGTGTCTGCGTGGTTTGTGACTTGTGCCAGGGCTAGCATCTCTAATCATAGCTTACATCAACTTTTACTAGCAGTGATTTTAAATGGATTTCTCCAAATAGCATTCCAAACTTTACCTGCATCCCAACCTGCTTTTACCACTTGCCAGCGTGTGAAATAGTCTCCCAAAAACACTCTGGTCTTGTTTCTTTCTTCAGTGGCCATTCTCTTCTTGTCATACAATTCGTAGACACTTTTTCTCTTGCAACCCTTAGACATTTTGAAAAAACACGATGAGAACGCGAGCTTCAATGAATGTCTGAAACCGTAGACCACCAAACATCTGAAAGTGCGCATGTGCAGAAAGAGAACCTAGGGACGAACACGTACGACGGCCTTACGTCAACATATCACCAGAATGATTGACAACTGGGATGACCAATAGTCTTGATGATGCACCCAGAAAAAAGAAAATCTTCCGCTGTACCTTTAATTATAATTTTTAGTCCACATTAGCTTATGTATTAATTTAAGTTAAAGAAAATAACCTTGTTGTAAATTCTTACAGGTGAATACAAAAGTATTGTAACTTCCTTGACAACCATTTGATCAACCATGCATGCACAACCAGGTTCACAGTAATGCTCAGTATAATAACCATGCAATTATTTGGAGATGGTCCGGATCTGAGATACTGTATGGATGATCATGAGACACTAACGCTGCTATTAGTTAAATATTTTTTTTATTCTCCAACAGATTATTTTGGAACATATTCATTAGCTTTTGGGACCCAAAATAGCTCCCAGTGGGTAAATAAGAAGTGGTGGAAAAGGAATGTTTGAATATTTATTCAGCCACTGTTTGGCCCCAGGTCCCATTGATTCAGACAGAAACCCCTGGACGATTAGGACACGGATCACTGTTGGAAATGTTTTTATTTAGAATTCCCGAAGAAGCCCACTGTGGGGAGAAAAATAATGAAATCCCCCACTTCCTATTCCAGGGATATCTGAGCTGGTTTTAGCACACAACAGTCCAAACACACACACAGTCAGGCATACATGGTTTATGGGAACTTTCCATAGACGCAATGCAATTTATACTGTATAAACTGTTATTCTATTCCCCTAACCCAGTGGTTTTCAAACTGGGGGCCACGAGATGGTGCCAGAGGGGCCCCAGTTTTATGACATTTTATGAAATACATTAATTTATCATGAATTCTGTGTAATTAAACCTAAAAAATAAGGCTACTAACCAAAAGCACTACTTTTTTGTATAATTTAATGTTTTTTTTTTGTCACAAATTTTCTTTGGGGGACCGCGAAGGAATGCACCGTACACAAGGGGGGGCCACACGCTGAAAAAGTTTGGGAACCACTGCCCTAACCTACCCCAATCCCTAACCCCAATGTCACAAAAACCTGTTGCCAGTCTTTAATCTATGAAAAACTACCATTTAGCACTTCCTGTGTCCCCATAAACCATGGTAATAGAATAGTTAACATGTCATTATACACTATTCATGTCCCCGTAAACCACATTTGCAAACCCCCCCACACACACACACACAGACACACACACACACACATTCTGGTTTCCATGTTTTGTGGGGAAATGCATTTTATACCGTACAAACTGTATATTCTATTCCCCTAACCTACCCCCTTCCCTAACCCCAACCATCACAGAAACCATTCTACTACACATTTTCAAGAAACATCATTCTGTTTGATTTATTAGCTTGTTTCCTCATGGGGACGTCAAAATGTCCCCACGAGGTCACAAAAATACTGGTATTCCTATCTTTGTGGGGACAATTGGTCCCCACAACGTGATAATTACCAGGTACACACACACACACACACACACACACACACACACAGAGGATCAAAAAGCACAATGTAGAAGAAAAATGCTTTATTAAAGCTCAGACAGAGACATACAATGGAAAGTTTTCTTGTTTTATAATCTATAAAATATCTTGCATCAGTTTAGAACAGATAATCAGATTCATTACTTTTATTGATTTATTTAAATAAGTGTTACTTTAACTATGTATATATTCTTAATCTTTGTTCTGTTTCAGAATTGAGCCATTGATTCAGAAGGGTCATGAGAATCTGATCCATCACATTCTGCTTTACCAGTGTGATAGCAATCTGAACAAAAGTGAGATCAACCAGGAACACGAATGCTATCATCCAAATATGCCAGACTCTTTCTTCACCTGTGAAACCATCCTGTTCGCCTGGGCTATCGGGGGAGAGGTGGTCTTTCTTTAATGTTTTTATATTAATGCTAATTTGATGCTATATGTCACTACGTTAATCATGGGATTCTTTATTTAGTATCAAAATATATACACAGTATATACATTACTTGGTAAATAACATTTTATTTACACTGTCAGAAAAATTGTCAAAATATGTACCCCAGCTTTCTCTTGGGCAGTACACTTTAAAAGTCCACCATAAGGTACAGATTTGTATATATTTGGTACTTATATGTACCTTTGATGTACTAACATGTGTCTTTGTACTACTATGGTCTCTATGGTACAAATATGTATCTCTGAGGTACTAATATAAACTCTTTAGGTGCAAAACTTTTACCTGCCCAGTGACAGCTGGGATACATATTTTGGCCATTTTTTGTCTGACAGTGCATGCTGAACTGTTTTCAATAGTTTTAATTTATTGAATAAATATCATAATCAACTTTTTCTGTTATTAAATTTTTTTAATGAGCTTTGTTGCAATGCAAATATTTTCTTTTACCCGTTCTAGGGCTTCACCTATCCTTCACATGTCGGAATGTCTATAGGAACCTCGATAGATCCAGTGTTTGTACAGATGGAAATTCACTTTGATAACCCGTCATTACAAAAAGGTACCCAACATTCAACAATACAGCCATGTTTAAAGTAACTCGAAAATGATTTATGTGAGTTTAATGTCGGTTTTACTATGTATCTGAGTATTAAATAGTTAGTAGTCTTCATGATACAGTACACTACAGTGTATTTCAGCCAATGCTTTTCTGTAAGGGTTAAACCAAAATCTTCAGAGATGCTCAGAGTATTGGTCTCATCACAGGGATAGTGGACAGCTCAGGCCTGCGCTTGTACTACAGCCCCATTCTAAGGCGATATGATGCTGGAGTCATTGAGACAGGAGTGTGGGTCAGTCTATTCCACATGCTACCGCCAGGCATGCAGGATTACATAACAGAAGGACACTGCACACAAGAGTGTCTAGAGGAGGTGGGAGGGAAAAACATATTTACCATATTTATCCCTATTTACATTACCGGCCAAAAGATTACTTACTGATACTTACAGTACTGGTACTTCCACAACAAGAGTGTTATGACACTCGCTCTCTCTATGCATCTTTTTCCTTTAAGTCATTAAACAGCGAGATGCCCAGTGGAGTTCATGTGTTTGCTGTCCTGCTTCATGCTCACCTGGCAGGCCGGGCTATCAGAGCCCGACATTTCCGTCAACAGGTCGAGCTCCAGCACCTGGCTTTAGATGACCAGTTCGATTTCAACTTCCAAGAGTTCCAGCCGCTCAGCCAAGAAAGACTCATTTTACCTGTGAGTCACACTTTATTTAAGTATTATAGCATTTTTGTGGTTTAAGGCCTAATCTGGTCTCATCTTATCTTAATACTCTTTAAAGCTCCAAGGGTTGGCATGAAGTGTCAGAGCATTAAAGAGACAGTTCACACAAAACTTTAGTTCATTTTTTCTAAATATGTCATAGTCATTTTTCCTTATTTAAAGAGCACCTATTGTCCCATTCACGTTTTTACATTTCCTTTGAGTTTGAGACCACTGTGTTAAAGGGATAGTTCGGCCAAAAATTATATTAAACCCATGATTCACTCACCCCCAAGCTGTCCGAGATGCATATGTTCATCATTTTTTAGACAAACACATTTTCAGTTATTTTAGAAAATATTTTAGATTTTTCAGTTATGGGTCCACGTCCTTGGAGTCCAAAAAATGTGCACCCATCCTTCACAAAATAAATCTAAATGGCTCCACGGTGATAAACAATGGCCTTCTGAGAGTAATCCGCATTTTTTTGTTTAGAAATCCACATTTAAAACTTTGTAAACTAAAATAACTAGCTTTCAGTAACACCGCCATCTTGGTCGCGTCCGCATACAAGAGATGAGAGAGTACGCAGTTTATGGAGGCTTCTCTGCTGCTTCATGTTAGCCTGGCTGCACCCTCCTACGCACTTCCGCTCAATTTCATTTTCCTTTAGTACTACGTCTGGGATTTCGGTCTATTCTAGCGTTTCGACAAATTTTGTAGGACCAATCAGCGAACAGAGGGAGTGGCTGAGAACGATGACGTTGATGTTGTGTGTCGTTGTGCGTCAACGACTGGAGCGGCGTTTTGTCCTTAGTGTAAATTCGATGAACAAAACCGACATCTCTTGTTGATATCTTTTTCTAAACAATCCTCTAATCATACGGACACGTTGTTTCTGACCGGTTTTGGCGCATGATATACGTCACAACCACACGTTAACGATTGGCTATGGCAGATCCTGAGTGACTCTGGGCAGATCCAATAGTGTTGAACTTTAACAGAGAACCCGGCTACAAGGAAGTAAATGTTTCTCAATGGAGAGAGGCTAGACTCTCTGTACAAATGAAATGTATGAGAGTCTGGTAGAACCAGGCTTGCTTCATGTGCCCCCGCCCTCCGAATTTGTCATACGTCACTAAGAAAAGTGCATACACTACGCTGATACTCTCTCCTGAATACAGAGGAGTCTAAAGGGGATCGCACACCGGCCGCGCAGCTCAGCGCCGCGCCGTTCTCGTTCTAAAAAAATGTAACACATTGTTTTCTATGATTGTCTGCACACAGGTGGCGCCTGTCCGCGCCGCCCAGCTGTGACTCAGGAAGTTGTTCAAATCCCTGTCACGCCACAGAGCGCCACTCACATATTTTAACATTAAATAACAGCACATGTGTCCCACATCATTAATGATTAACATTGGCTGCTAATGTATTTTTTACATTTTGAAGTAGATGCTATCTGATGAAGCTTGCGCTATTTAATGTGCACTTCCGGTTTACAATACCTCCGAGTTCTCCTAGGCGCGACGCGGCGCTGCGCGGTGCTGAGCTGCGCGGTGCTGAGCTGCGCGGCCGGTGTGCGATCCCCTTAAGATGGCCTAATACACAACATAACCTTTTAGCAATGAAATAGGTGCACTTTTAAACTTACATTAATTTCTTACCATCATATCAATCAAGACGTGTTCAGTATTATTTCAATTCTTCATAAAGCACCAAGATTTAATACAATCTTGATATTGCTATTGATAATGAAAGCAAATATTGACTTCAATTTCATGGACATCATTGGTTTTATCATATTAAAGCAACACTATGTAGTTTTTTTTTTACCTTTAAATAATGTCTCTAAAATTATTTCAGTGATAGAACAACTCTTAACTGGATAAATTGTACTGTTGCTGCAACCTGAGCAGCCTCCTAGCTGCTACAAGCACACTCTGAAAGTGGCGGTGGAGGGTAGGAAATACAGCCCCGCCCTCCCCCTGCCTGCAGTAAAGTGTCTGATACCAGGCACTGTTGCGCTTTTCAACCACATGGGGGAGCTGTAAGTCATTTTTACATGGAAACTACATAGTGTTGCTTTAAATGTGGTGTCTGCTCTGAATGATGTCTCTGCACTGTCCTAGATTCTCAGAATGTAGAAAGCTGAAGTATTGTAGCATCTTAGAACTAAATATTTAAGCAATTACAGAAATTGGCCCAGTGTTACCTACAAGTGCGGTAATAAATTCAACATGTTAAAAGGTCCATTTTAGAAGGCCTTTGTATATCTGTAGAACTGGTGGTGTCTATTTAAAATGGCCCTGAGGCGAGGAGTGACTCAATGTATGAGCTGCAACTTGTTATCTTGGTCTGTGATAATAATCAGAGAGGTTCTAATAGTTTTTGCTCAAATGGTTTTCATTTTTAAATTGAATGGATAAAAGGTTTTTTGTATGTTACTTATAATATCTTATAAGCTAATTTTGTGTGTTTCTTTCATTAGGGGGATTCTATAATCACAGAATGCAGATATAGCACTAAAGACAGAATGAACATGACCTGGGTAAGATTCAAATTCATGTTTGTTCTCACAAACCAAAATTATATTTGTGTTATAGTTTTGGTTTTACACTACTAATATTAAATTACTAATATTTGATTACTTCCTGATAAACAACAAAAGACAAACACACACTCAGTTTACACACATTACACATACACCCATACAACAGTATTACATCAAAAGCAATGCAATATAGATTTTTTTATATTTTTTTAATATTCTGGTGGTACGTATTTTCTTACACCACTGGTATACAGTGTTCCTGTGGCTGAACTGATAGAGCACTGTGTTAGCAGCACAAAGGGCATGGGTTTGATACCCAGGGAACACACATACTGATAAAATGAACAGTAAGTCGCTTAGGATAAAAGCATCTGCCAAATGCATAAATATAATGTAAGAAATATTTATTTATTTTCTAATTTGTCATGTGAAAATTTAGGTCCAAAATTAAAACTTGTGAAGTGGCAGAAATAATACATATTTATAAAAATTATAACCTGTCTGTTAATGTGAGATTGACATTAAATACATCTACAGTTGTCTACTGATAGAAACATCTGTCCAGAATCATGTACCCTTGTGAAAATTTACCATCTGATGTTTTTTACTTCGCCTGAAGTCTTTGTTTCTCTACAGAACTCCATGTGGCAACACATATGTGGAATATTACGCGAGTTAAGCCACCAAATCAAATATACAAGGCAGTCAAAGTAGGCATGGGACAGCTGGGAACATTGTCCCAGGGCCTGTGACGTAAACATCTTGCCCCGTAAATTTTGGCAATGTCACATCTTGTTCAGATTTGTGCCTCCCCAGAGGAAAACTGTATTGCTTAAATGTTGCTCTTTCATAGCTCATGAGATTTCATGAAGTTCTCAGATGCTTCTCCTAAAATTTCTTAGGAGAAATAAAATAGAAACAAATGAGACAATTATTAAAACACATTAGGAGTATGGAGCTGTAAAACAAAATTAGAATTGCGTAAAATAATCTGGATTATTTTATAAATATGAATAGAAATGTTTGAGTTCATAATAAAATCTTCAGTATTGTTTACTTTTGATTCCAGACTTGGTAAAGCTGAACTGGGTCTTTTTCTCAGAAGAAATATCTGAGACACAGGAGACTATGGGCCAATCTCATTTCTCTGTCTTACCCCTTCCCCTTTGTCTTCGTCTTCCCCTTGCCCCTCGAAACCGAGTAAAGGGGAAAGGGGTAAGACAGATCGTTCGTCTAAAAAATGAGACACCACCCGATTACCGTTTGCGTCACTTTCCCTTGCCACTAACCGGCTGCTACGTAAACAGACAAGCATTGACAAACAAAGAAGATGCTGTTGTCTCAGGTTGTGGTAACGATTGCCTGAGCGGAGCTCAACAAATAGCCCATAACTTAGCTGCTAGCTAGCGCCTTAACTAGCGATTCAAAACAAAAACATTACAATTAAAACCGCTTAAACATTTTATTAAAAGTATCATAAAACATGTGTGTCATAATATAATCTCAATTAAACTGCAGAAAATAGCGTTACTTTCACTTTTGCGACTCCTTGACAGTTCGACGTTCATCAATAAAACGTCTTGATGCCGGCTCTCTTGAGAAATTCCTACATTAACGTTTACCCCTCTCTTTCAAGTGTGGTCATTATCACACTTCGTTTCAAGGGCTATGTATCCCTACGCCTTGGCCCTAGCCCTTGATCAAACTGAGAATTGAGACACCACTTCGCCTCACATGAGGTAAACGCGCAAAACCGAGGTGAAGGGGTAAGGGGAAGGGGTAAGACAGAGAAATGAGACGCACCCTTAAGCAAAAGTTTCCATATGCTCTCCATTTAATCTTATTGATTTTTATTTCATCTGTTTTTTCTTATGGGACGCATAGTTTTACCTTGATTTTACAAAATAATCAATCAAATTTTCATAAGTAAAACATCATTAGCATGTAAAAACATTATAAGATTTATACAATGTCAATGTCGCTGGGATAGTAACCTAAGGTTCCATTTTGTACCTTTAGTACTGTATACTGAACATAATACAATGTTGTTCCTTTTTGGGTACATTACTGGACCTCTATTGTGTACCTTTAAATGTACAGTTGACAGTTCTGGACCCCTAAAATTTAACTGGTACAAAATTGTTCCATAAGGTATAATATTGTACCCCAAGGGTAAAACATTTCAATGTGTTGTATACCCAAAAATGAACCTTTGAGGGTACCACCCCAGCGAAAGTAAGGGTACAATTATGGATCTTTTTCTGACAGTGCACATATCTAGTCATATTCAGAATCTCAGACAGTTGCCGGTCTGTGTAGATGAATCCAGCCACTGTCGTCTATCTGTACACACACAGCCATTGAAGTACTGTAGACTCCTGACAGGCTGGGCTGAGAGACAGAGCCGAGTTTTTCTCTGTAGACAGTCCATAATCCATAAAAACCAGGGCCAAATCATTGGCATTTTGGATTCATATTAGAGAGATCTAGATACAGTATAGCTGCTGCTCAGCGCTTGTCAAGTATGTTGCATAATTCGTCACAGACTTTTAGCTGTCAGTGCTTCAGATGTTTAATTTTGGTGTCGTATTTCAAGATCTTGACACTTGGAATCTCTTTTCTACAGGGAGGACTTAGCGCTCGGGATGAGATGTGTTTGTCGTACCTGCTCTACTACCCCAGGGTCAACCTAGCCAGGTGTGAGAGTTTACCAGAAATCACCGGCCAGCTCAAGTTTATCGGGGTCAAGAAGATTCAGGAACCTGTTACGTAAGTCTGAATAAACTTCTTGACTTGACAAAGAGCCTTTGAGTGGATAAGAGATTGTGAAGGCATACTAACTGCAAGTGCAGATCTGGTTTTTATCTAGTTGTTTATCTGAATTAAACTGAAATCTGAGGTGATTAAGGCGGATAATATAAGCAGAGTACCAACATAACCCTGTCTTCACTCCTATAATGACTCCAAATGGTTCAAAATGACTCCTATATTCAAAAGAGATTCAGGGTTGAGAGACATAAAATGTAGACATCCTTGTTTAATTTATCCACGTTTAGTTGATGTTAACTTAATCTGGATTAAGCACACACTTATCTCGGTTGAGATGTGGCTTGGGAAAAGTTTAAAAGTACACACCGTCGCCCAGCCTTTCGGTATACCTAGTGTCAGAGTTGCATGTACCCCATGCACCCCGTTTGACCATTTTAAACTTAAAATGACAAGAAAAAACATATAAAAACCAATGAAAACTGACTAACTGCAATGCATTTCAATGGACGCGGAAGGAAAGAATGTCTAAGTGTATTTGGTTGCTATGCGCACTGTGATTGGCTCATTACGTTTGGGGGCGTGGCTTAGCCATAGGTCAATTAACAATCTCGCCACTAGATGCCGCTAAATGAAACAAATTAAAAAATAATTTGAAATGGGACACATTGTTTAAATATCTTCTGACGTCAACACCAATGACGCGTAATATGGCCTGCCAAAGATTTGATTATCAATGATAAACTGTTCTTGCTGATGTCATCTAAACAACTTATGAGGAAGATCTTGCTCCCATCATGCCATCTTGCTTCCATCATTACATCAGAAAGTACAAATTGTTTGTCTGACCCTCAGAAACATCTGGTACGGACATTGTAAAATTTGTTTGTCTCCTTCTAAAGAGGCTCAAGAGACCTCAAACGCATAAAGACATTCTGAAACCACAACCCGGGCCTCTTAACAGATCGCTCGAGAGATCATATCAAATCCAGTTTGTTCTTAAAAAAAACTGATCCATCAGTTTCTTTAACATGTTTTTTGAATTTCATTTATGCTAACACCAACACATGCCATTTGTGGATATTGTGCATTAGGGAACATACATTTTATTAAACCCATCTGTTCACTAACCATGATATTGTGGTTGTTCAGCAGTCAACTAGAAAGATAAGTATGTCTCAGATAATTATAGAGAGGTTAGATCTGGAAGATGTTATCTATATGAGATGCTACATTATGTAAATCTAAAGGCATAGTGAATGAGTTAACTGTAGTTGGTTTAGATGCAAGTTTTAGACTACCAGATAAGTATCGCGGTAGTCTTTGTAGTACTCCCATATTGCTTATGTTTTGTATAGATTCTTTCCACTGGTGTGTTTAGATGGAGAGTGAACTCACTGTGTGTTTTGTTTATATGTCCACACACGCTTGTTTGTGATTTCGCGTGTGAGTGGGTGAATGTGTGCTTTGGGTTTGCGTACATCTAAAATGAGGAACATCTGAGGAGCCCTGCTGGTGGGGTGTGTTTATTCAACCTCCTGAGGGTCCGAGCTGTATTGTGTTCAGCTGCTGGAAAAGGGGGATTTTAAGGGGATGGACCTGGCAACCTAAACAGATTTAGTTTTAAAGCTTTTCCCCAAGCGCCCTCTGTCTTTCCAGAGTATCTCTGTCCTTCTCTCTCCTTTACAAAGACGCTGTAAAGCTAACTGAGGGAATATTGCACCCTTAGGATAGTCTTTGATCAGTGTAATACTCAAACCCTAATGTATAATTTAGAGACTATGGTAAGTAGGCATAATTTATAGGTTTAAGATTAATGTTTTTACTCAGTTCTATTGATGTTAACAATGTGCCACCATATTTGAATTTAGTACTCATTTATGCTTGTTCCAGTTTAAATAATTTTTAAATAAAATTTAAATTAAAAAAATTTAAATAAGCTTCAAATATGAATATAGTGTTCTCACACGCGGCTATCGTTTTGCTTCAGAAGACATTTATTGGATTACTTTTACTGCGACCAACAATATGCGCCCTATTTTAACAATCTAAACGCATTGTCTAAAGTGCACAGCGCAATGTCTAAGTGGGCGTGTCCGAACCCACTTTTGCTAATTTAACGACGGGAAAAATGGTTTGTGCGCCGAGTGCATGGTCGAAAAGGGTTGGTCCTTTTTTTAATGAGTAATGGGAGTATTTTGGGCGTAACGTGCAATAAACCAATGAGAGTTTTATCTCTCATCCCCTTTAAAAGCCTGTTGCGCTGGCGCTATGTCTAATCCCTTTTTAGATGACGGACTTTGTAAACTGAAAAACTAAGCTGAGGAAGAAGATCACCAGTTTAAGATTAATGTTAAATAATTGTGTTGTTTTTCACCTGTATTGAAAATTTTATTTTTTTATTAAAACCTTAAAAACCCGTTTTCTTTTAGTCATGGAAGTAAAAAAGCAGGCTTTTAATTGCTTTAAATGTATGGCTATCCAATATCATCAACAAAATAATATACAAGTACGTAAGAAAAGGTTTGTACTGTAAAAATACTTTATTTGTAACAAACATGAGATAAAGAATTTACAAACGGCTCTCCGCAAGTTTCAGCACTTGGACGGCGTCAGTTTTTTTTAACCATTACTTAAAAATGTTTCTCATCTCACCATATCTTGTGCTTTTTGGAGCTTCTTTATTTTAGGACTTATAGATATATAGAAAAGTGATTGATATATTAAGAGGGTGAGTAAATTATGAAAACAAATCATTTGGGGATGAAATATTACTTTAAAACAGGCTGCATATTTATAAAGTATCAGATTTTGTAATATTTTTTAAAAAAAGCATATTTACCTCACCAATAAAACCCTAACTATTTCATTTTCTTTTAAGAACTTGGCCCTTTATGATTGAGAGTCCTAAGAAATTCAGCAATCTGTCCTTCACGGAGGCTATGGATAAATACAGATGGACGAGGAAGAGAGGCAAAGCATTTAATGAGGTTGTTCGTAAACTCCCCATGAACGTCCGCTGCTCCAAGATTGGTCAGGATGAGTGGTCGGTGGGTGAACATACTGCATTTCTTCACTTTGAAACCCTTAAAGGGACACTCCACTTTTTTGAAAATATGCTAATTTTCCAGCTCCACTAGAGTTAAACATTTGATTTTTACCTTTTTGGAATCCAATCAGCCGATTTGTCGGGTCTGGTGGTACTACTTTTAGCATAGCTTAGCACAATCCATTGAATCTGATTAGACCATTGAAAGTTACCAAGGGGACTTTTTTTGGGTACTGCGTAATATCATTGCACCAGCCATGGTACGGCAACAAAGTCCTTGATTGTTACGCCGGAATGAGAGTTTAGTTCCTAGCCATATTTGCCTAGAAAATTGCAACTTTTTATTTTCCGTTGGTCTTAGTACACAATGTAACTACAGAACAGTCAAGTTTTAAATTGGAAAAATATGAAAACATATTGGTCATTTTTGAGCTTGATGCTAATGGTCTAATCAGATTCAATGGATTATGCTAAGCTATGCTAAAAGTCGTACCGCCAGGCGGTAAAAATCAAGTGTTTATGAATATTGCTTTATATATTGTCATATAATATCTATAATCTTGATGTCTCTCTATCTCAGATTCAAGGTATGATCGTCTCTCCCCCCGAGCTGAAGTCAGAGCAGAAGTCTGTTGTGGTTCTGCCCTGTAGGAACGTCTCAGGGTCCCAGTTTGAAAGTTCCCTCATCGTGTTCCTCATCGCATACCTCCTGCTCATACTACAGACCCACATAGACCTCTAATGTCTGCTGTCATCTCAGTTCTCTGCTCCTATACACACATTTCACCAGCGGTTTACACTACCAGCAACTCACAACATGAGCTAAAGAGCACAATGAAGCTGATTTACACTTTGGAGATGCTGTAGTATAATTGCACTGTGTAACTCTCTCTTATGGTCTCAGTAAAGTTTAACATTAACATTGTTTGCAACCATGTTGTATTAACACAAGCAGGATGCATTCATGTTTGTCAAGGGATATCATTTGGTTCATGCATTCTTGAGTATTCAAACGAATGCTTCTCCTGTAAATCTATAATACAGTATTATTAACATATGTCTGAAATAGGCCAGTAAATTTCTGCTCACCACAACTTTCATCTAACCTGTTGTACTTTTTGGGATCAACCTTGTTTGCTGTCAGAGTTGTTATTATCAACCACTTTATCACAAGTGGTGTATATTTTAACCAGTTTTCCCTGACCGACTTCACACCGTGTTTTATTCAAAGTTAAACCTGCACTAAAATTCACAGTCATTCAAACACTTCTGTTTCTCTCATTATGAGCTAAATTTGTTTTATGAATGAATGCTGGTTTTATATTCCAAGCCATAAAAGTTTTATATGCTGTCTGTGTCTCTTAAGCAATAAATGTTTATTTCTTTTAAATAGTTCAAATTTTGTTTTTTGAAGAGCTGGCTTTCAAGGTCAACGTGGTATTTATTGTCCCCCTTGGGAGAAATATGTCTCGGATAAGAGAACTGCTGCAACATCCACACACAACACAGTAACATACAACATTTATGGAAGGCAATACAAATGTATTTCAGTCAGGACCACTTAAGAATACCAAAATTATATAATATATTTATATATTATAACAAATATCTGAATTTGGCCAAAGGCTGAGGAATCAAGGGGTTCGGTTGTCATACTGCACCTTTAAGATGCATCCTTTGCATGTATCCCCCAGCCTCTCATAACCAACATTTTAGTATGCTACACGTGAAAATAATTAAAAGGGGTGCAATGGTTGTGAAACTGAGATATTGGAGGTGAAGGGGAGGTGGTGGGTAAAATTGTCTGTGCGACAGAGTAGCTACAGAGCGTCTGATTGACTGCTTAAATACTGTTGATTAAAGCAGGTGAGAGTGATTAAGCAGCTGAGCGTCAGCTGGAGTAGTTAGCGATCAGTGATCTGCCTGAACTACGCTTGAATTCCATCCGGGGCCTATACCATGAAGGTAGCTGAACAAACTCGGGGTTACAGGATTGGTTTTGAGTTGACAAAACCAAACCGATGCAATCAGGCTTTATTGGTCCCATGATGCGGCTCATCAACTTTCTCTGTCAACTCAGGCTTTGATCTTTAGGCTATGATTACTCCACGCACGCGTGCACATAAAAGAGTGACGTCTGCACCGAACAACCAATTACGTGAAATATGGATAGAGCGAGAGCCGTGTACTTTTCTGCGGAGGAGCAAGAGGTTATTCTTCAGAAATACGAAGAATACAAAACTGTATTTCAAGCACGCAGTAACACTGTATCTGCTGCCAAAGCAAGAGAAGAATGTTGGAGGAAGATTGCAGATTGTGTTAATGCGTAAGTTAAACAAATACCTTGTAAAGGCCATTAATGTGAAGTTATATATACGTATAATAATAGAAACAAATGTATTAAACATTAACGTGTGCGTGTGTATGGTTTTTTATATTAATTGAATTTTTTTAGATGCAACCCCAACTCCATACGTTCTTGGCAGCAGATCAAAACTAAATATAAAAATATAATTCAAAGTGGTAAGTAGCCTTTTTACCAGAAACTTTATTACTTTTGTTAACATTTTATCACAAATACTTGTTTGCAGCCAACAGAAAAAAGTGTGAAATAAGGAAAACTGGGGGAGGGCCACCCCCTCCAGAATACACTGTGGCAGAGGAGTTGGCTTTGAGTAACAATAAGGGGCGGCCGATTATGGATGGGATTGCAGGTGCTGTGCAATCTGACCCTGGTGCTGGCTCCTCGAAGCAAGTAACACTGGGTATGTGTGTGCAATGCATTACTACTTTTTAAAGTATTAAATATGGCTGACATATGTTCTGCAGTACAGGGAAATGCAGTGTCCCTGATGAGGCCAGCTCTTGTACACACAGTCTCCTGCCCAGAGGTCAGTATGCAGCAGACAGAACACCATGAACTTAACCTGATTTATAATAGTTATGTTTTACATTGGCCTACTACGTTTATTTATTAGGGTGAAGAAAATGAAGACACACTTTCCGTGTGTTCTGACACAGTTGCTGAGGTGAATGCAGTGGGCTTTTTATTGTTGCACACATTTGAATGTCACAAGTGACTGGCCCTTACACATGAACACATCATCTTTTTCTAGGATTTTACACCACCTGCCCCAGAAACTGAAGCCCTTTCTTCCTCAATGGGCTGTAGAAGGAATGTGAACAAGGTAATGCTTTAAACACTTGACAACCTGTATATGCTCCCACTAAGCCAAATAATGAGAGATAACAAAATTGCCTATCACAGTTATGCAGACGACACCCAGATATACTTAGCTCTATCCCCTAATGACTATAGCCCCATTGACTCCCTTTGCAAATGCATTGATGAAGTTAACAGTTGGATGTGCCAAAACTTTCTTCAGTTAAACAAAGAGAAAACTGAAGTCATTGCGTTTGGAAACAAAGATGAAGTTCTCAAGGTGAATGCATACCTTGACGCTAGGGGTCAAACAACTAAAAATCAAGTCAGGAATCTTGGTGTGATTCTGGAGTCTGACCTTAGTTTCAGTAGTCATGTCAAAGCAATAACTAAATCAGCATACTATCATCTCAAAAATATTGCAAGAATTAGATGCTTTGTTTCCAGACAAGACTTAGAGAAACTTGTGCATGCTTTCATCACCAGCAGGGTGGATTATTGTAATGGCCTCCTCACTGGCCTTCCCAAAAAGACCATTAGACAGCTCCAGCTCATTCAGAATGCTGCTGCCAGGATTCTGAGCAGAACCAGAAAATATGAGCATATCACACCAGTCCTCAGGTCTCTACACTGGCTACCAGTTACATTTAGGATTGATTTTAAAGTATTATTAATGGTATATAAATCACTCAGTGGACTAGGACCTCAATACATTGCTAATATGCTCATTGAATACAAACCTATCAGATCACTCAGATCATTAGGATCACATCAGCTGGAAATACCAAGGGTTTACTCAAAGCAAGGAGAGTCAGCTTTTAGCTATTATGCCAGTCGCATCTGGAACCAGCTTCCAGAAGAGATCAGATGTGCTCCAACAGTAGCCACATTCAAATCCAGACTCAAAACACATCTGTTTAGCTATGCATTTACTGAATGAGCACTATGCTGCGTCCGAACTGATTGCACTATATTATATATGCACTATTTTAATTATTTTCTATTTCTCTTGTTTTTATTCATATTTTTAATTGTTTTATACTTTTATTCCTGTTTTATTCTTTTTCACACATTTAAACAGTTTTTATTTAAATCACATTTATTTTTTATTTTAATTGATATTTTAAATTCATGTATCTTTGATTTTTGTTTTCTCATTTCTATGTAAAGCACTTTGAATGACCTTTGTGTATGAAATGTGCTATACAAATAAACTTGCCTTGCCTTGCCTTGCCTTGACATAAATTAGTCTGTCTTATGTTTGTAAAAAGTCATGCCACTTTTTTTTTTTTTAATAACCTCCAGAAGAGTTTCTGACTGTTTGTGATTTGAATTGTTTCAGGTGGAAACCGACTCAGTCAGGGCCCTTTACAAAAGAAGTCTTGAACTGGACTGCAAATTGAAGGAGCTTGACTGTGAACTGAAAACACTCCAAATTAAAAAAATTAAATTGGAGATCAAGCAGCTGGAACAAACAGACCTCAGTATGTGAACTTATTTAACCTAGTAACCTTTCAGTATGAACTCTATGAATATTTATTAATGTAACTTTCTCTTGCTTTTTCTCCCCCCAGCCACATGACATAAAAAATAAAACAGTTTGAGACCTATCTGCAGTGTTAATGTGATTTTTATTAAGTAAAATATTGAGTTGTGATAGCATTTCTGACAGCTGCGCCAGCTGGGTGGTCAACTGTAATTGGGTCAATTTCATCAGGGAGAAGGTGATTTTGTGGTGGTACTCTCTCCTTTCTGATAGTGGCTATATTGTGCAGAATGGCACATGCAGCCACTATCTGTGACGCCCACTCTGGTGATACTCTTAAGCGCCTAAGGCAGCTGAATCGTGCCTTTAGGATGCCAAAGGTCATCTCAATCTTGACCCTGGTTCTACTGAGGGCCACATTGAAGCGGTTTTGTGGCCTTGTCTGAGGGTCAGGATAGGGGGTTAGCAAAAACCTCTGACATGCATATCCTCTGTCTCCTACCAACAGGCCATCAAAAATCCCTGTCATGGAACAGAAAAGGGTAAAATTGTGTTAGTTTGGCTGTCACAATTAAAATGAACATGTTAAAGTGTTTTTGTGCTTTACCAAATTTAACTTGCCTTCCTCAAATCGCTGACACAACACAGACTCACGGAAAATTCGTGAGTCATGCACTGAGCCAGGCCATTTGGCGTCCAAGCTTGTGATCATGCATTCATGATCACAAGTCATCTGCAGATGAAATGTACAGTAAATCATTGTCCTATCTGTTGAAGTCACTTTTACGTTAAAGATCACTGTTAATGCAAAAAACAATTCTTGCATGTATACACCTACCTGAACATTAAGGCTGTGAAAGGACTTTCTGTTCACATAATCTGCCTCATGTTCTCCCAGAGCTGTGGAGATTGCAACATGTGTGCAGTCTATTGCTCCTATGACTCTAGGGAATCCTGATTTAAAATAATTAAAAAAATAAATACAACCAGTCTTAACATTTACCTACTAATACATTTAGGAGCTCTAAGTGAAATCTGATTTTTGAAGGGAAAAAAACAATGTGAAATGTTACATTTGTTCATGTGATGTGACCCTATGAATATCTTACCGGCAATATTATAAAAGCCCTCTTTTATGGACATGGGTGATAAATGTCCAGGGAACACAATGAAACTATTTATGTAACCTTGCAGTGCGAGGACCACCTTGCGAATGGTTCGACAAACTGTGTTTTTTCCAATGTTCTCCGCATCACCGACCGCATACAAATATGTACCAGTTGCAAAAAAACGCAACGCAATACACACCATTTGCGGTACAGTTAGGGCATGGCTTCGACGAGTCACATTTGTAATATGCGGCTCAAGAAGTCCGCAAATATATGTTATTCCTTCCGCGGAAAATCTGTACCTTTCATACAAATAATCATCATGAAAGTCAAGAGGATTTTGTCTGTCCCTAAAAACTCTTTCTCTACGAAGTGCTCTTCTAACAATTTGCGCGCCGATGTCCACAGGATTGGGAAGAAAAGGTGAAGCCATTGTAACAGAGTACAGGCGGTGGAAATTAGTTACGTCACCTATATATTCCTTTGCTCGCAGCTGATTGGTGAAACTGCAGTCTCAGATCTCGAATCCAGAACATAACCTGCCCCGGGGCAGGTTAGCCGTGCAGCGTAAGATACCATGGCGACGAACACCGATTAAAGCCGCGCTACTTTCATGGGACCTAAAACCCAGGGTTGGCGCAAACTAATCTTAAACTTACCTGGCTATCCACTTAAACCGGCTTCATGGTATAGGCCCCCGGTCACTCAAGCTATGTTTTAGTTAAAGCATTTATTTATTTTGTTAGTTTTTCTTATAAATAAAAGAAGAGCTCAGATGCAAAGGCTGCTTAATGCCACCTCTGTCTAAAAAGATATAATGATATAAACCGAATGCTCTTGGCATGCATTATATGTTCATCGAATATCTTTCTTTGCTTTAAATCTGCTTAATCCCCACCTCAGGCAATTCAGAATTTTTTTTGCTTTGTTGGCAGAATCCACTTAATGCCTTTAAGTGCATGATGATAAATTGGATGAACGATGATGGCTCACATTTAAACTTGGGTCCCTTGTGAATACTTGTACCCAAATGCAACCCGGATGTAGGATTAACATGGATCATGGCACCCTCTGTGTGGTTCAGTTTTTACATTCTGACTTTTATCATTTGCAAGCTTCTAGTTGCATCTTTAGTCATTTTTGCAAGTACAGTATTTACTATGTCTTGTCCAAAAAAAGTTAATTTTTTGCAACAAAAAAAAAAACACTTAGAGGGTTTTGCAACGAAAGACAGTATTTTGTGTTTGTAAATATTTACTAGACACGTTCTTGACTTATGTAATATTAAAGGTACCAAAGAATGCATTGAAATAATATGTTAAATTGTTCTCTGATATCTATATAGAAAGTACGTGGCTTTGTTAAGTGCAAAAATTATCCAGAAACGTTTTACATGTCCATTTCATAGACTGTAAAAAAGATGGACGGCGCCAGTTAGCTCTCTTCCATTGGTGAAAAGTGAAGCGGCCAGTGTCCCGAAACGGCGCTGACATCTTGGGTCTTGAGTTTGCGCAGTAGCAATTTCGGGACCAGTCCTGCGCAGTAGTTAGCAGGAAGTAAAGCCGTGAAATCAAGGCCCCGCCCTGGCATATCACAGCTGTCAATCATTACATTACACCACCGTTTTTATAGCATTAAATAACTAACTAAAAACAAACTTGAATTTACATCAGCCTGATAAAAACTACAGTAAATGACAGAAATCAGCTTTGATTTTTTTTAAGTGTAATTAAATTTTTTAGTTGGTCTCAAGTCCCATTGAATAACATGGGAGGCGGGGTTTCTGACCTATACTGGGACCAGTCACTGGGGGCGATCAAGACGTTTTGTCTTTACATTTCAGGGCTTGTGTGGCACGCTTGGTTCATTCACAACTCTAGGATTTGTCTTTAGAATGAAATTATTTATTATTACCTTATTTGAAAGGGTCATGAATAATAAATTTGAGCTCTGCTCTGATTGGCTGTTTCACAGACTGCTAACTTAGCAGTCACAACTTTGTTTTTAGCATTGTAACAACATTGTAATAATGTGTAATTTAATGCTGGGGTCATACATAACGTCAGATGTTGAGATTGGCCTGTTTTATAGCGGTCTTTTGCATGCATGCAGTTTACATAAGAAGGAGGAAACAATAGTGTTTGAGACTCACAATACATCATTACCATGTACCTATAAAGTTTACATACAATGTACGGCAGCTTTAATAAAAAAAATAGTAACTTTATATTATTTTGCATATTGTCATTATACCAGGTCAGAAACTGTAATTATTAGTAACCACACCGATGTCTTGAACAAAATCTTCTTCCGGAGTATACAGTAATCTGAGATGTTTATCAAAGTTGAAGCTGATGTTATAAAACAATGAGATTATTATGAACGCTGGATGTAGTTTTATCCACTGTTACTACCAGGTCCTGTACCAAAAGTCCACTGTTACTGCTTGGAAGTCCCTGGTACAGCACGGATCATCTCTTGCTAAGGCCTTAGGACTTTCTCACTCACACCCACATCATGGCAAAATATACCAATGTGTGCACGGGAAAACCGCAGAAATGTTTCCTCCTTTTGAGACTAGCCCCAAGATATACTTTGAAGATGTGCTAAAAGACCGGTAAGATTTGTTTCTTATTTACAGTTTCCAGGGGGGTGCTGTACCCAACATGGCA
Source organism: Misgurnus anguillicaudatus (assembly GCF_027580225.2). NCBI lineage: Eukaryota > Metazoa > Chordata > Actinopteri > Cypriniformes > Cobitidae > Misgurnus > Misgurnus anguillicaudatus. Next base: position 19,337,594 of record NC_073354.2, read on the forward strand.
CTATTGAAGTGGCAGCTGTGAGTCAGAACTATGTTGGAAAAGATGGGAAATTGTACCGCAATCACCATCCGAGAAGGAGGAGAGGAAGTGAAATTTGAGATTCATCAAGCTTTGGTAGTATCATATTCAAAACAACCGAGGTGATTTAGACATAAGGTAAGTGTTGTTTGAGGAAGTCAATGATGTAAAACAAAGACAATAGTTTTTGGTTTGAAGCTTCTCTTATTAGACCTCTCCTCCAGAGCCATGAATCAAGTTTTTGTCATTGAGATTTTACAAGATACATTGTGGGGAAATGGACCATAAACAGAAATACTGTAATTCATTCTGGTTTAGCCACATCTTAGAAACCAAATGATTGGCTTGAACAATAATGTCATTGTTGCTCTCCAAAATTCTCAAATAATATAAATAAGGGAGAAGAGGGAACATGTTTTTAAACATTTATTTGTGGCTGAATTACTGTGGCATGGTGATTTGAATTGGTTTATTTGAACCAGACGTAGCGTATGGTCTCTTCTAGGCGAATTTTAACTAGATTCTTGTATCGGGACATCACAGACGGTTGAGAATATGACAGGGTTATGAGAAAGCTAACACATCCTGTAGTGCCAAGACAACTTCCTGTTGATTGTGTTCCCATTAAGTCAGCCTCTGTACTGCATAAGTCTGCTGTACTCGATTTTTTTTTCTTTTTTTTCTTTTAAAGAAAACATAACCGAATGACGTGAAATTACATTGTAATATTAATAAAGTTTTTCAACTGTTTAAATGTTTATATTTTTAAGCCACTAAGTTTGTTGCAAGCTACCACTAAGTAGCTTAGAAATGTTTTAGATGGTGTAATTCCCAATACAGCCAGCAGATGGCAGTGCTTGTCAGGGATGGAACTCATGGTCGCTTCATGGTTTTAAAGATTTATGGAAAAGTGATAGTGATTTAGTATACTATGTTTTTTGAAATATGTGGTGTACTGTGTGAATTTAATGGGGTTTAGTTTAAAGTGAATCCATGCGTCTTAAATCATGACAGTACGTACTGAATTGTGAAATGAAGTATCCACTTCTTGACCATTAAACAAGTATGTTCTGTATACTGTTGTATGTTGGGTGCAGAGTGCATTCAAACAAGACATACTACATACAGCACCATGTTTTTATTGTCATGTGACCTATATGTTTGTTTAGCTATTACATATTAACAACAACCATGAAAAAAGTCAAACAAACAGCCTACAATTTATGTTATTTTTATTCGCGCCTGATGCTGGGCCGAAAAATTACATCTACCACCGGTGCGCGCAGCATCAGGCGCAAATGTGTTAATACATTAATTATTTTAAATAAATTTACTTTATTAATTTGGTCAGCTCCCTTGACCCCTATAACTGAGTAAACCATCCAGGTGTTTCACATGCTATAGAAGTAGGCCATTTCGGATGCAGTCAATGTGTTCAATATCAGGTTGCTTGGGAGACCGACACCCTGATGAGTTTGCCTTTGATTGGTTGGCTTTGTCATTTCAAGTTGTTTTTGCGCCCACAAAACTCCATTCAAAGCCCTCTGCTAAAGTACACTTGTAAATGATAAAGCCCATCAGTTCCCCTATTATTCCCTCCCTCATGTACATTCTTATGCTGACGCTTATTCACAATGACACCGGAAGCCAAATTTATCTGGTAAATATATTTCGTACGTCACTCGCAGTTCTGCTATGTTACAAAACTGTATGTCCAGAATGAATGGAATTTGTCCTTGAAGAGTTTTTGTTTAAACAAAACAGCTGCCTCATCTAATCAACATCACATATTCTAATGCAGGATTACATTGATCTAAAGATTATATAACTTTGCAAACTGAAGCTTTAAAATGATGATGTCCCGAAACCGTTTTTGTTATTGTAAAAAGTAAAACCCACTGTTTGTCGCATTAGGAGTCTTAAGGCAGAATTCGGTGTAACCAGAGAACTGTACTGTAGTCTGGGACCACACTGACCTAAATATCCCAAACCAAAACATTACTGTTTTCCAGTAAAGGGAACACGAGATGGAGTTCAGATTATTGGGGACTGGAAAAACAATGGCAGCTAAAACCATTAAAGATCTTTTTATATACTTTTTATATTTGTTGTAATGATTAAACCACATGTGCTTTAAACTGGTTTATGCAGGTATTTTAAAACTTGGAACTTACAAGCGACTTGACAAATTCTTGCAGATAAACTTTGCAGATGACCTTTAATTAGAGAATTTGTTTGAAATTAGAAATTGATATTTGTCTAAGCAAAATGAAAATCTGATTCTCAGACCATTATTTGTAACTGATTCATTCTTTATTTTTCCCACTGAAAGCGGGATTTGTCCCGTTTGATTCGTCCTGTCAGATTCCTTAAAACACTTGGGCCAAACGTCTCACAGGACTCACAAGAAATACATTTCTGAATTTGACTTTTTCCAGAGGGAAAGGAAATAACTTTAAACCAAAAAGCTACAGGTCTTGTTAGGAACGTGCATTCCTCCACTGCCCAGTATAATGAGTCCAGCTAATACAGGCAGAGCAGCCTGACATAATTTTGTCAAATTCATCAAAACCACTGCTGAATGCTAACTTTACTTTGGCATGTTGTCCATGTTGTAACAGCTTCACGTGTGTAGATGTGTGAATGGGCATATTTGAGACCTATTAAAAAACATACGAGATACCTCAAAGTAAATGTAGGCAGGTTTTAGTAAGGTTTAGACTCAGGATCTCGAGTTTAGGTTTAGGTTGAGACTCAGGATCTTGGGTTTAGGTTTAAGTTTAGACTCAGGATCTTGAGTTTCGGTTTAAGTTTAGACTCAGGATCTCAAGTTTAGGTTTAGACTCTGAATCTTGAGATTCGTTTTTAGTTCAGACTCAGTTTCTCGAGTTTAGGTTTAAGTTTAGACTCTGGATCTCGAATTTAGGTTTAAGTTTAGACTTGGAATCTCGAGTTTAGGTTTAAGTTTAGACTCGGGATCTCAAGTTTAGGTTTGAGTTTATACAAAGAATCTCAAGTTTAGGTTTAAGTTTAGACAAAGGATCTCAAGTTTAGGTTTAAGTTTAGACTCAGGATCTCAAGTTTAGGTTTACACTCTGAATCTTGAGATTAGTTTTTAGTTCAGACTCAGTTTCTCAAGTTTAGATTTAAGTTTAGACTCTGGATCTCGAGTTTAGGTTTAAGTTTAGACTCTGGATCTCAAATTTAGGTTTAAGTTCAGACTCTGGATCTCGAGTTTAGGTTTACATTTAAACTCAGGATCTCGAGTTTAGGTTTAAGTTCAGACTCAGGATTATGGGTTTAGGTTTAGGTTGAGACTCAGGATTATGGGTTTAGGTTTAAGTTTAGACTCAGGATCTTGAGTTTTGGTTTAAGTTTAGACTCAGGATCTCAAGTTTAGGTTTAGACTCTGAATCTTGAGATTCGTTTTTAGTTCAGACTCAGTTTCTCAAGTTTAGGTTTAAGTTTAGACTCTCGATCTCAAATTTAGGTTTAAGTTTGGACTTGGAATCTCGAGTTAAGGTTTAAGTTTAGACTCGGGATCTCAAGTTTGGGTTTGAGCTTATACAAAGGATCTCAAGTTTAGGTTTAAGTTTAGACAAAGGATCTCAAGTTTAGGTTTAAGTTTAGACTCGCGATCTCGAGTTTAAGTTTAAGTTTAGACAAAGAATCTCAAGTTTAGGTTTGAGTTTAGACTCAGGATCTCGAGTTTAGGTTTACGTTTAGACTCAGGATCTTGAGTTTGGGTTTAAGTTGAGACTCAGGAACATGAGTTTAGGTTTAAGTTTAGACTCGGGATCTAGAGTTTAGGTTTACGTTGAAACTCAGGATCTCGAGTTTAGGTTTAAGTTTAGACTTAGAATCTTGAGTTTAGGTTTACGTTTAAACTCAGGATCTCGAGTTTAGGTTTAAGTTTAGACTTAGGATCTTGAGTTTAGGTTTACGTTTAGACTCAGGATCTTGAGTTTAGGTTTAAGTTGAGACTCAAGTTTAGACTCGGGATCTTGAGTTTAGGTTTACGTTGAAACTCAGGATCTCGAGTTTAGTTTTAAGTTTAGACTTAGGATCTTGAGTTTAGGTTTACGTTTAGACTCAGGATCTTGAGTTTAGGTTTAAGTTTAGACTCAGGACCTTGAGTTTAGGTTAGGGGCCGTTTTCTACTAAAAACGGAACTTATACTTAGTTTTGGCCGTTCACGTACAGTACATGACAAGATGTTTTGGTTGCATAAAAAAAGAAAGTTGGTTTCAAACGGGGATGTGTTTAAAAACAACACCATTATTGTCTACTGTAAATTACAAACATGCAAACTTATGAAAACGGAGACAGCATTACGTGTTCAGTGACATCACCAACTACAGCATTTTTAGTTGATTTTTGTGGATCTGTGTGAACAGGGATTGTTTTGAAAATGTACACAAAAAAAACCTAAAGGAAAAACTTTCCTAGTTTATTGTGCAAATGTACATTTAGCTGACAACAGGTGCATGTGTGTCACATCTTTAGACATTGTGCGACCTCGCCAACTACTGGCCTGGTATGCATAACACAGCATTTTTAGTTGTTTTCGTGGATCAATGTGAGCGTGGATCGTTTAGATAATTATGTTATCTGTACACAAAAAACACAAACAAAAAATGTGTCTGTTTTAGTACATTGTTGTCGGGTAAAGGTACTCTTAAGCTCAGAATCGCGGATGTTTAGGCTTAGTTTGTCAACTCCTGGGAAGCATTAGGATGGTTAGGATTCCTCTCATGTCTATAAGGAATGTGAAACATTTGAGTTGCCAATGTCTCTGACGCACATGAGGGTAGACTTTTCCTTTTACCTGTCTTTTTCCTTTTTGGGCAGAGATCTCTCCTGACGAAAAACATGCTCGGATGACACAGTGTCAATGCATCATCTTACGGAAGACCCTGCGTTGACATTTGCCTTGAATTAGCGCGTCTTGGTGATTTCCTATCCAACTCTCTGGATGTTGCCACACCGTGCCACAAGCAATCATGACCTGCTGCGTCAAAGCAAACAGAAAAATTGAGAGAAATGAGTGATGTAAATCCTCTCTACCAAGCAAGTGACATCAGCTTTGCCAGTGTAAACCATTACGCGTTTAGTAACCATGTCAACAGACACTGTTTGTTGTTAAAGCGGCATGGTGGAAACTCAAAATACAGAGCGATGCTGAGCAGCATGCTTTTCACCAAATAATATCGCTTTCTGATTACCACAGCTAAAACCAAACTAAACCGAGGTCAGTACCACTGGGCACCATTAACAAATACCATTTCCTGTCCTTCATCAAGCCAGGAACCACCTCTGTCTGGAGCTTGCACTAACTTACTTAGGCCAAACATAGCAAGGCCTTAATCATGAATATTCTGTTTTTCTTCATGTTACATCACAGTACGGGTTGCGGTTGAAGCTCCGGTTTCCATGCTCGGTTTCTTAAAGAAATGTGTAAATAAGACACAGTCGGGGCTCTATTAAAGTTTCTGACTATGGTTGTTAACACCTTGTTTGTAATGTTGAGTATTATGCTTGCATACAGGCATCAGTGATCAGGTATTAAAGGCCTTGAGTGTCAAAAACAAGGGGTCAGGGTTGGTAACCTAGTTAGCATTCCTGTAGCTCAACTGATAAAGCATTAGCACCGCAGTAAACTAAATCCCAGGATTGGATATGGATTCTATGTCACTTTGGACAAAATGTCCCCAAAATGCATGAATATAAATGCAGCTAGCACCTTATTCTCATGTATGTCAGACACTAAACATACAATTGCTTATTGCTTCACACAAACGAAACCCACAAATACACAGTAAGACATTTGAACAACATACATTTGTGGTTTTCAGCTAGACATACTGTAGACACATTCTTACACAGAGATTGCCCTGCAGTACAGCGTTTATTGACTCACAGCACACTGTTACTTTCGTCACATGATGCCTCCTAACTTGCACAGGCTGCCCCATTTCCGTTTTGTTCTTGTTTTCTGTTTCTCATTCCAGATGGATGAACAAAAACACAGGCAGGCTAAAAATCAAGAAAGTGCATTCAATAAAGCGAATTTGACAGGTGAGTGCATGAAATGCGGTATGCCTCGTGTACACCCTAGGCAAACGGGGTCGCCAAACACCTCTCAAACCATCTTCTCGACTCGTTTCTATTTACAGACGCTTCGTTCATTCACCACAAAGCGTTGTTTCTCTTCGCAAAAACCGGTTTGAGCCGACCCCACTGATGTACATGGTTTCAGCATCAAAAGATATTTTTAATAAAGTGGTCAACAGCGGTTGCACAAACATTCTAAAGTAGCTTACGAAAACAGGCGCTGGGACGGGCGCAGAGAGAGGAGCTTTCTTAGGTCCGCTGGAATGTTCGTAAGGCCCCGTTTCACCACCCTCGTGCACACTGGAGCTCTTTGTAACTGTCGACCGGCCACACAGTACACCAGATCGCTCTGGAATTTTGGGGTTGTTTGTCCTACAGCATGCAAGACTTGTTTATTTTCTTTGACATTTTTCGATACAGTACGTAAGTGTGTGCGTGCTATTGGAGTTTGCCTAACTGTCGGAGTTGATCCCGCGAACCGTATGAAGTAAAATTAGAAATAAACATTATTGAGTTTCTGAAATAAGTAAGGAAAATGTTTGTCTTTAATTTAGAAGTTCAAGTTTAGCCGTAGTGAATGAATGCGGTGGACTAATTTAAAAATCTGTTTGAAGTGAAGGACGGTTTAATATTTCAAAGCTCTCATTGATCTCGTAATTGTGGTTTGGGTAACATTCTGGGTAGGTGTGATTCATCTCCTGATTTTGCACGGTGACTCTTCTAACCTTACGTTACCCCAGGAAAGTGTAGCAGGGTGAGTAAAATAGCAAAATGTGAAAAGTCAGAGTGATCACCTGAGGTCTTTTCGGAAACAATGTGTTTTCCAGCTTCCTGTAATGCCCTTTGAGTTAAATCTGCAGTAAATCTCGGACACGAGAAAATGATTAGAGGGCCTCTGAAGGGTCTAATGCGGATAATGCACTGATGGATAGACTTCGGAAACCAAGAATTATCCAAGATTAAAATACAGCTTATGAACACACGCACAAGTCTTATTTACTAATGACGGTGTGGTAAAACTATAATGTAACATTATATATGAAATATACAATGTATGTGACTACTGATTTAATCTAGTTTACATAAAACCTGAGGCTTCTTTCAGGTTGCCATTGATAAAACGTTCCTCACAAATCTGGGTGATTCTCGCAAAATTAGACTTATGAGGTATCATGAAACATTTTGATAAAAAAAGTAAATGCAAAGTAAGAGTATCAAAATAATAAGCATACAGTTACAAACATCTCTTCATGTACTATTTTGCACATGATTTCAAATGACATCATACAAACCAATTTTGTTGTTTTTTCCACATTTAAGGGGAAAATTTTCATTACCGCAATGTGTCCATTACTGGATTTGGGTTCTTTGACATGGAAATATTTAAAATTAAAAAATCTAAAAAATAAAAAGCTTCAGTGCATGTTATACTATAAGCATTTACAGTAAAGAAACACGTGGTATTTGGTGATCATTGGTAAATGTAGAGATATAATAAGGAATATAAATGTGTCCAAGAAAAAAATTCTCATCCTCCGCAACAATTTTCAATAATTGTTTAAGCCCTCAAGGAACTAACATTTTAAAAAATGTTGGAAGGGACATAATTGACTGTGACACTCAAAATGGCTACCAGGTAAGCATTTTTTTTCTCCAGATAAAAGTTGAAATTTTGTTTGTCATAGTACCTAAACAACTTTTTAGTTCTCATTACCAAAACATGAGTTTGTAAATGCATAATATCATGTTGCGGTAATGATAATTTTATATCATGATAATCTAAAACATGTAAATAATTTTATAGGAAATATGTTTTAAATCCTCTAAAAATAATGGTTATAGTAAGTTCAGACCTTAATCTTATATGTGAAAAAAATTGGCTTCAAGGGCTTTTTAAAAATTCTGATGATGGACATGGATTTCGTGAGAATGGAAACTGGATTTCATGAAAATCACCCATCTCTGTTTTTCAGGCATGCTATTATAAAATTATCATTTTATTATTGCTTTTTTAAATCTTCTCTGTGAGACTTGCTATGAACAATAAAAATGTTGTTTATACTTTGGAATGTTACATCTTTCTTAATCGTAATTATTTATATATTAAGTATAAACTTCCTATTTAGATTCTGTAAATGAATATATATTGCTTCTCTGAGCATATTAAATAATCCTAGTCATGGCACTGGACCTGTTACTGTTTGACGTGTCTAAAAAAGTGCATGATATCTAAACACGGCTGCTCTGACGCGTCGGGCTGTTTTAAACATCACCCATGACATCTGCCTCACATAAGTCTCTTCTTGTGTTCAACTTTGGCACCCTGAACAATTACAATGACTTCACCCCCTCTCGAGTTCTGGCGCAGAAACAGTCTATGACGTGTTTGCTTTATTTTAACTGTATTAATACTTGGAACAGAGACAAACTGATCTGTGATTAGGAAATGCAGAGCCTGTTTTGTCCTCTGTTACTGTGGCAGCTGCAATAGGAAGAATTATCCCATTTCCCAACTTCTCCGTTCAGCACTGGGCAAAGACGTTTAAAACAGCACGTACTCTAATAATTACTGGCTTCAGCTGGGCTTTTATTGCATGATGAAATAAAACTCTTTGTTTATGAAAAAAAATGCCAAAAATATGTTTTGATGCTTTATTGGTTTTTGCTGGGTTTAGCCTGATCCTACTGTACGTGTTTTTAAGCTAAGGGTCAATAGGTCACACAGTTATTGACATTAAAGTTATCTTTGGACATGAATGTGCATGAAAAACATGTTTTTAGGAGATTTAAATAGTCTGATTGTTTTGTTTTTTTCTGCCTATCAGAGAGACCGGAGGTAAACTGTACCCACACAGAGGCAATAAATCTCTGCAAATCCAGAATGTTGCTTTAAGGGCAAACAGTAGCCGCTCAACTAACAGTCCTGGCATTTACAAGTGAGGAGTTTTTACCCCATTTTGACCTAATGCCAAAAAAAGAAGAATTTATCGTGTGCAAAACAAATGCTCCTCTATGCATACAAAAGTTTCCACCCTGAAAGACCACCCTGACATTATCCCCCCCAAAAAAACCCTTTCCCACAAGGAAAATGTATTTGATTTACTGTAACAATAATCAATTCCAAATATGCTGTTCAGAGATCAGATGATGTATTACAATGAATCAGTCAGCCAATCACTAGAACACATTTTTAGACACCTTTATGCTTTAAAGGCGGAGTCCACGATGTTTGAAAGCAAATGTTGATATATGAAATCACCCAAACAAACACACCCCTACCCCAATAGAATCTGGACCTTCTGTTGATAGACCCGCCCCACACATACGCAACCCGGCATTTGATTTGATTTGATTGGCTATAAGTGTGTTTTGGTAGTCGGCCCGTCTCCTTTTCCAACGCGTTTTTCAAACATCGTGGACTCCGCCTTTAATTGTATTAACCTTATTTTCGAATGTGGAAGTAAGTAATGTGACGTATTTCCCTTCTTTGTGCGAGACGTCCGTTTCGTCCATTTCAATAGCCAGTGAAACAAATGAAGGTAGGATGAAACTTTTTTTAAAGCAGAGGGTCTGTTCTTTCATTTGATATATTTTATGTTTATTTAACATAATTTTTCTGGAAGGCATTAAACTAAACTCTTTCCCCGTCAGCGTTTTTTTTTTAAGTTGTCACCCAGTTTAAACATGCTTCCAAGCATATTTAAACATCACTTAAACAGTTATATACAACAGCACGGTATAAATCTTAAAGCCGGAGTCCATGATGTTTGAAAGCAAATGTTGATATTTGAAATCACCTAAACAAACACGCCCCTACCCCAATAGAATCTGGACCTTCTGTTGATAGACCCGCCCCACACATACGCAACCCGGCATTTGATTTGATTTGATTGGCTATAAGTGTGTTTTGGTAGTCGGCCCGTCTTCTTTTCCAAAGCGTTTTTCAAACATCGTGGACTCCGCCTTTAATGTATAAATTAGATGAATGTTGATTTATAAAAATAAACGCCACAGTCTTAAATCATATTTTCATTGTGTCTTTGCTGGGTCTGTGTTACTTGGGAACTGCGCTCTGTTGTAGACACACTTGATTCTGAGGAACTACTTTGTTTGGCAGAAGAGTAATATTTGTACTACATTACAACTTATTTGTGTTTTATTTTATGAAATCCTGCTATGCATATGAAGTAACTGTTTTATAAAAGCAATAAGCCCCACAAAGCAGTGGGGTTACAGTGCATTTTATAACAGCTAACGCCCCTAAGCTGTTATAAAATGCACTGGTAACCCACTGCTTCTTGGGGCTTATTGCTTAAGTTTATATCAGATATATTCTGTACTGTAATCACATTTTTGTAATAATATATAGTAGCAGAATAAATAAAACAGCTAAATCAGCATATTTTATCAGCATAATATAAGTTGTTTTTAAACAACTATTGGAATTATTTTTACTGGCAGTGTCTATATAAGGTTTTACTGGATGGATGTGTGGATAATGGATGCATGTGTGCCACATACCTGTAAACATTCGGCTCTTGTGCATGTATTATGGTTAAAACAAATGTTTTGTAGAGATTTATTGCATTTGTACCAGCTATTATGGCAACCCCTAACTGCACAAATTATGCCGGTCTTCTTGGATATCATAATAAACATGAAAAAGCCAGCCAAAACGGCACAGTCATGTCCCTTGCAATACGACTACCACTAGCTTTAGTGGCTCACCGGAAGTTTTACACAAAAGAGCTCAAAGATGGTGTCAAAAATAAGGTGGATAAGGCTAATATTGTGAAAATAAAGTTAGAGCCGTGCAACGTATCATACTTTACATTGGAACAGAACGTTCAGTCAAGCAAACACATGCCGCATTGTCGCTGAATCTGGCGTGTACAGTGTAAATAAATTCTGTTGATTATAATTGGAATGATTTTTATTTTGCACCAGTCTTGCAAGATGTTGTTGTTGTTATTAAACTTTACTTAGTGAGAAGATTATTCCACTCCCAGGCCTCCGGCATTGCTTATTTTTCTGGCTTGGAAGAACCTTTTCCACAGTTGAGATCAATTTCAAATCGGGCATTTGCAACTTACTACTTTAAAAGAGTGGCAAAAGCATTTGTTTACCAAAAGTCTGAAACTGTGAGATTCTCTTTGCTAAAGATTTTGTAATATGGCTAAATGAGGTGTGATCACCTGGCGTGACACAGATTCCCACGCGAAGGGCCTATGCTTGCGAAACGTTTTACTGTTTTATGAGCCCATGCTGAAAACAGACTATGGGCCACATCATAATTCCACTTTCTCCTCTCTCCGAGTGACTTCCCAGCGCTCCAATCATTAAGCTGAAAATGAACAAGACCCAGACCTGACTTCTTACAGTCCTTTCATCTCGATCCCCTGGCACTGAGATATAAATCTGAAATGCACGAACCGCAATCCTCCGAGAGGGTATTTCCCAACATTTTTGCTGACTGCTGACCTCTGTTGAAGGTGTGCACTTCTGGAACAATGACTTCAACGTGGAGGTGCGTGCATACACTTAAGTGCTGGGAAAACTAAAAACATCAGGCCAGCTGCTTTATAAACAGATTACACCCAAAGCCACAGAGGCTGAGCTTGAGACCCTTGAGAGTGTTAAAATTATAGTCGTGCCTTTTCATGTTTTTCAGTATTGTGGTTTCTAGATAGGAGACAAGATTACAGTGTTTTCACCCATGTCCTAACCAGAACAGATGTATTAGATCCACACAACATTTACTTGTTTGTATTTGCCAGACACTTTATTTTAAAGCAACTTACAATACACTCAAAAAATGAAATGGTGGGTTTAATTAAGGGGCTGTCCACACGGAGACGCGTATCACTGCATACGTATAAATTTGTTACTTTTATGCAACAATGGTATGTTGGCTGAACAAATCATTTTAAGTAAAGCTGACAAGACACACTTTTGTTGAATCAACTAGATTAAATTAAGTTCACATTGTTAAATAGATTTTTTTTTAAAGCTATTACAACATATAAGAATTAAGTAAAATTGGCAAACGTGAAAGTTCATTTTTTGAGTGCATTTAAGCTACATTTTATCAGTACGTGTGCATTTTGGGAATCAAACCCACAATCCTTTGCGCAGCTAACGCAATACTCTACTAACAGAGCTGCCGGATTACAAGTTATGTACATATGAGTTTATTATCTTTGTTGGTCAACAAGCAACAAACATGAACGAGAGGTCATTTTTTTGTTCTTTTGGTTTCCAATTCTGTACTGGGTTTGACTAGTCCACCTCAAAATTTGGTACAAAAACTGTGTACTGAACTTGTCCTGATTGGGACCACGCCATGTCAAGCAAACCCAAATTTTCCATTTTGACTAACTTTTTATTTATTTTTATTAAATTATGATTATAATTATATAAATATAGAGTTTGTGTTCAATACTTCTTAAAATATGCAGTTTGTTTTATATAATAAAATTTTTCTCCTAGCACTAGATAGCAGCTGATATACGACCCTCAAGTGCCAACCCAAAAACAACCAATGAAACGCCAGAGACTAACATCATCACATAACAATGGCGAGGCCGTAAGTTCGGAGTGCTATCTGATCGCCCGAATCTGACCTACTTGAGCTCACAAAAATACATCTGCCATTACATCACGAGACTCTAAATATGTTCGTAGTGGCCTGAAAGGCCTGCTGTGACCTTTTGACACAGAACAGAATAACCATGACGCAGCCAACAGCCCGTGCCTTTGTAATGTCCGCGTTTCTAATAACGGCTCAGCGGAAGCGTACCACCACAGAGACGGCTCGGGACGAGCCAACATCTGCGTTGCGGACTGCATTCGTCCTTGCTTTAGAAAGTGTGCGAGAGAGGATTACTTTGGTGGTCATTTCCGCCACCCACAGGCGTCGTGTGTGGCTGAGAAGACCTCGAGACCTCCGGCGTGTTTTCGGAAATGTTCCCGAGCAACCGGTGTCACGCGCAAGACAAATGAGTGATGAAATTATGAACAGTGGTTACATCTCCATGGTGTGCACTGTCTGGTGAATACAGTAATTTTAATCTGTCTGTCTGAGTTTTAAACATTCATCTTGATGGTCTGACATCACACAGAGATCCAGTAATACACACCTACGGGATATACAAAGTTAAATAAAGACCTGATGGACAAACATATAAAGCCACATACTGTACTGTACTGTCATTGGGCAAAGCAACCGACTTACAGAATAGCACAGAAACAAAAACGGCCAGCATAGTCAGCACATCAGTATAAGGCTATTATACTTAACCAATGTGATATTACCAGTTATTAATAAAGGGACAGATTTAGGCCACTGTTTAACTAACCACCAACAAAGTATTAATCATTCTATAGTGTTTTTACTTTCTATAAGACTAATGTATCAGCACAGCAGATACTGTAGAAGTAGACATCTGCGCATCCAATGTGTGGACCTGATGGTGTTTCGGGTCAGGTTAGTGATGTAACGGATGTCAGCAGGAGCTGTTCATTCACAGACAGCTGAAGCCTCAGGGGCTTGAGACTTTAAAAATAGCTCAGTTTTGATTCAGTTCACTGACTTGGGAATCTCGTCTTTATTTTTATAAGTCTGTTCTGACTCCTCCGCTGAGTTCCCTTTCCTTTTTTCCTTTCTTACCCTCAATGCCATCCGTCTTTTTGTATGTCCATCTAGGAAAACAAACTGAAACTTTATTTAGTGCATGCTTATCAGTAATCAAAATATTTTTCTATTTGAGCCACAAATGCTTCTCAATTTAATACAGTAAGATACCCAAATTTATCAGTAAGACCTTACAGTAAATTTTTTTGTAAATAAAGCCCAATTACAATCAGTGTTTCAGTGTTGAGGAAAGTTACTTTTAAAAGTAATGCATAAGTTACTCCCCAAAAAGTAACTAATTGCATTACTTAGTTACTTTTCATGGAAAGTAATGCTTACGTTACTTTTTAAGTTAGTTTTGCGTTACTTTTGCATTACTTTTTCTTACTTGGCTGAGGCTTGATCGCTTTCTGGCCTTGCAGGTGTTTTTTTTTATCACAAAAATGTCAAGCTATGGCCTGCCATCTCCGCTAAGGCGCACAGAGTGCATAATTCTACGTTAATATGTTTAGTTTAATTCAGTACATTATTTTATTTTTAAATTGAATTAAAGGCGGAGTCCATGATGTTTGAAAGCCAATGTTGACATTTGAAATCACCTAAACAAATACGCCCCTACCCCAATAGAATCTGGATCTTCTGTTGATAGACCCGCCCCACACATACGCAACCCGGCATTTGATTTGATTTGATTGGCTAAAGGTGTGTTTTGGTAGACGGCCCGTCTAATTTTCCAAAGCGTTTTTCAAACATCGTGGACTCCGCCTTTAACTACACTGAAAGTAACTTGCATTACTTGTTTTAAAAAAGTAACTCAAATATTAATGTGTACATTTAGAAAAGTAATGCGTTACTTTACTCGTTACTTCAAAAAGCAATATTATTACGTAATGCGCGTTACTTGAAATGCGTAACCCCCACTGTTACAATAATATAAAAGCTTTATAATGGAGAAACAATGTCATGCAAAGTGTCATTTGGAACGTACAAAATAATCCTCAGGAGTATGCATACTTCTAGTTGAAGAACCAAAGCATACTTCTTGCCTTTAATGCTCCTAACTCATAATTAGATTTTGAGACTTTACATTCATGCATTTGGCAGATGCTTTTATCCAAAGCAACTCACAATGCATTACAACGTATGGCCTTTTGCGCTGCAAACGCAATTTCACAAACAGGGTCACACATGTGTACGTGAAAGAGTATGTTACTATTTATATGTCGACAGTATACATGTGTGTTTTACAGAAATCGGTGTCCAAAAAAAACTTGTAAAATCTGGTCAGGTGTTTATACATCACAGAGTCAGTCTAAAAGTCTCATCTGTGACCTCTGACCTGTGTTAAAAGTGAGGAAGTGTTGAGTGAACGATGTGGAGGTGCTCATTGAGGGGCATGTGAGGAGTGCTGGGTCATTAGAGCAGTCTAGCCATGCAGCACACAGCTCTGAGGTTCCCGAAAGGCAGGAAATTCCTCCTATGGGCCGGTCCACACCTGCACAAACATACCGTGCCATAGCGCGAGCGAAACTCTTCGTCTGACACCCAACTGGGCCACGCAAACCACTTGGACTCAAAGATCTAAGATATGTCTGTTGTCTGTTAAACGCCTTTTTCTCACGAATGTCAAGAGGCCCAATGATTTTGGAGGTCCAGTGTGTGTTCGTCCATGTAAGCATTTTAGACAGTACGGGTCAAGAGAAGTATACATTAATATACACACATATTTATATGTATTCAAAGTTTGAATTAATTTCCACGTGGCGCCTCATATCAAACAATCCTCTTATATCCTATAGTTTGTACTTTATATACTGTATAAAGTATATGCTATTTACATCCTAATGGAATGCAGCAGCAAACTCTGAGACTTCATGTCTTTAGTATTTCTTTAATACATGCCCATATGTTCTGACTTTTTTGGAGGTACATAAATAGAGAAATTACATACTGTGTGTAGGAAAAATCTCAAGCTATTTGAGCAAATGAGAAGCAGCAGGTAAAGCAGACTGTTCCAACAACACAGCCAATGTCTGTACATTTTACTTTTCTATTTAAATATAACTGACTACCTGTCAATCAATCCGTGACATTATTGTCTTTACGTGGTCAAACTAATGTGTTGACTGGTAAGACTGAAACACGATTAGGACTCTGCACACAATGCGTTCTATTTCTGAAACAGAAAAACACTCTTCTTTATTTTCCTCTTTATAATGTGAAACGTATTTATTTTTAATTTGATCTTTGGTATTTTAATTGAAGTAGATATAAGTAATTTATCAAGCCTTTCCTCCAAATCCCCTTTTTCTATATCGTTTATTTCTGTTATGTTTTTCCAGCAGGTCCTGCTGTAAGATATTATGTCTTTTGGCTCTGTCTGGTTGTAATACTAGGGTCTAATTTTTCTTCTGCAATAACAGCCGGACACTGTGCCAGCTCCCACCTGCCTGGTTCATCTACTTCCTTCTGACAGGAGCGAAGGTCACAGCCTAGTGCTCGCTCTGGGAGAGGCTAAAGTACCAAATATACCAAACTGGAAAGGACCTTTTTTATTCTGTAAAGACAAAGACTTTTATAACATACATTTAAATCAACAGTAAGTTACTGGTAAACAGCTGCATAACTACAGAAATTTTCTTACAATGTAAGCCGGTGACTTCTTTTTTCGAGGGCGCGCGATGCGAAGTTCATCACAACATGTATGTAGCCCATCATGTGTGCGGTTTGTAATTTCAATATATGTGTTCTGCGCGTCCAGTGATCCTATGTGCATCACGTGTCTTGTCAAAATAAGTGCCTGCTGCAGACGCGTCTAAAGGGTTTATGATAAAGGAGAAGCTCGTGTTTGCCAGATACTCACATAATCTCATGCGTAATCAGAGTTTACCGTTAAGGGAGTGTCTTGCGTGTCTTGAACGTGAGCTTCTCTTTTATCATATACGGTTTTGACACATGTGCTGCAGGCGTGATAACACATGATTCACATGATGCAACAAACACATATTTTGAAAACACGAGCAACACACAAGACACTCCGAAGACATATTTTTAATTTGCACCCATCAGAAGAGCAGTCACGAGCCCCAACTAGTGTATAGTCAATTTCTAGATCAGTATTTCACTCTTGCTAAAAGCACACTTTTTGCATATATGTGACCCTGGACCACAAAACCATTAGTAGCATGAGTATAAATGAAGAGTTTGGTTCCAAAATGGGATTAAAAAAAAGAGTTACCGCCAAAATCAGTATTGTATCAGGTCAGTATTTAAAAGTACATTTTAAATTTTACGCAAAATCCAATATCGGTTGTGTTATTCTGTCATCTTTTCTCCCTTTTTTCCCAAAAAGTAATAAACGCCAGTCCCCCTTCTCTGCAGAATGCAATAAATCCGCTCAACAAATCACAGCGCACCATTTCACGCATTGTAAACAACAATGGCTGCACGTTGAATACACGGAATGTTGAATCCTCATTTTGTACTTCGTGATCAACAAAAAAACTAAAACAAAATAATACTTTGATGGCATTGATAAACCTGTGGAGGTTTTCTGTGACGGGAAAGAAACGTAAGCCATCAACATCTAATTATTTACGCGCGAGGAACTCGAGATATGGAAAAATGCCGATTGCTTGTTCTCCCGACAGCATCATGCTTCTGTCATGCTAACACATTGACCCCAGGGGATCTTATGAAAAACGTTCCATTATTTTACGCGAGCCAACAAAATCGAGCAGGACAAAAACATTTTACAGCGATCGCTGTCAAAAAAGTTTAGCGACGATGTCCCAAGGATGACAGCAGCAATGACAGTGTTCCTAATATGACAAAGTAAGTGTTTTGATTTGCCAACAATGCATTGTATGGGTCAAAATGATAAAAAAATTGGATTATGAAAGAGATAGTTCACCCAAAAATAAATTCTGTTGAACACAAATGAAGGTATTTTGATGGTAAAGCACACAGTAGACTGTACCCATTGGCTTCCAAAGTATTTGTTATTCATGCTATCCCTTTAAGTAAATATAATGTTCCGTGAAGATATTTTGTAAAGTTCCTAACGTAAATATTATAAAAATTTGTTTATTAGTAGTATGGGTGTTGCTAAAAACTGAGAAAACTTTAAAGGCGATTTTCTCAGTATTCAGATTTTTTTACCCCTGAGATTCCAGGTTTTCAAATAGTCGGCCAAATATTGTCTTATCCTAACAAACCATACATCAATGGAAAGCTTTTTTTTTCAGCCTTTAGATGATGTATAAATCTTAATTTCCAAGAAATTACCCTTATGATTGGTTTTGTGGTCCAGAGTCACATATAGCTAGAGATTGCAGATTTGACTTTACAGTACACTTGATCATGACATATCCGGTAAAAATGCACTGTAGTATATCAAGTGATCTAGTGTGTGCTAGATGTTACAACAAAAGCTAATATGATATTAAGTGCGCTATTTACAACATTTTTTCTGAAAGCCTGAACAAGTCCTTTATTTACATTCCTTCGTTCTCTCTTGCTCAATGAGTCTGGGCTGTATGAGTGTAGCAGTGTGTGGGTTTATGGTGAGAGAAGTCAACATAGATCTGTGAGAACGACTGTAGAGCAAACACACATACGGTGCTCTAAGATCACTTCAGACGTCATTAGGAACAAACATGAGAATGGGGGCCTCTTTGTCAAGTGGACAACCCCTCTTTAACCGAATTAAATAAAATAATAAAAGATGTTATCGTGCACTGTGCCGAATATACATGTATAGCATAGTTAGCGAACAGTATGGCAAAGAGTTCTTGTAGCTCAGTTCACTGTTAAAAAATGGTCAAAATATGTACGCCAGCCGTCAATGGGATGGTACGTTGTCAGAAAAAGGTACAAAGCTGTAAAAAAGATACAGTTAACTGTTTTGTACCCTTAAAATTTAACTGGTAATTTTTTTTCCTTAGGGTATAATATGTAGGGGTGGTTTCCCAGACAGGGGTTAGCTTAAGCCAAGTCTAGGCCTTAGTTTAATTAAGAAACATAACTAGTTTTAACAAAAATGCCTTATTAAAAACATTACTTGTGTGCATTTTGAGGCAAAACAAAGGGCACTGATGTATTTTAAGATATGTCAGTGCAAGCTGTTTTCAGTTTGGACAGCTCTTATGCTACGTACACACCAAACGGTGGGAATCACGTTACTCGCTCTAGATTACTCGCGGTATTTAAGTTCATGTCATGCGAATTTTTCGCTCAAGTTAAATATTTTCAACTTGGGAGAAGACGCTTTTGAGGCGAGTAGCGCGTGTTATCGCAGCAAACGCGGCGCCCACATCGCGTCATTCGCATCGCCCCACGCGAGGACTCATCTGATCGCGTCTTTGCATTGACTTTATATGTAAAGTCATAAGAGCTGTAAACTCGAGCACAACGTTGAACTCGCATCTGGTGCAGAGTTACATTTATTTTAGTCTAAGACTAGTCTAATCCCTGTCTAGGAAACCACCACTTAGGGGCGGTTTCCCGGAGAGGGATTAGACTAGTCCTAGACTAAACCATTTTTAAGAGCTGTCCAAACTGAAAACAACTTGAACTGACATATCTTAAAATACACCAGTGCCCTTTGCTTTGCCTCAAAATGCACACAAGTAAGGTTTTTAGTAAGGCATGTTTGTTAAAACTAGTTATATTTCCTAATTAAACTAAGGCCTAGTCCTGGATTAAGCTGATCCCTGTCCGGGAAACCGCCCCTTAGGGTATAACAAAATGTACAA
Source organism: Misgurnus anguillicaudatus (assembly GCF_027580225.2). Taxonomy (NCBI): domain Eukaryota; kingdom Metazoa; phylum Chordata; class Actinopteri; order Cypriniformes; family Cobitidae; genus Misgurnus; species Misgurnus anguillicaudatus. Next base: position 19,357,115 of record NC_073354.2, read on the forward strand.
CATTTTAATGTGTTGTATAGACCGTTTCAGCAGTAACAACATAAACAAGCGGCTGCACGTAACTTCCGGTAAACTCCGCGAAGAATAAATAACAACAAAGTTCTTTAAACGTAGTTTATTAATATAACAAGCTAAAAACAACACATAGATTACCTAGGAAACCAAAACATTTCTTATTTTCGACTAGGCATTTGTTCAAGAGATCAGTTTAGCAACTAGTCAGACCTTAAAAAAACGAAACCGGAAGTAAGGTTCGGATCCAGACATGTATCACGTGCGTCCGATGAAACTGTCTATATCCATAAAGGTACAAAAACGAACCTTTGAGGGTACCACCCCAGAGACATAAAAGGTACAGTTTTGTCTGACAGTCTACCCTTTCAAAAAGTGCAGCTATGCACCTAAATAGTTCATATTAGTACATCATAGTTTGACGGGTTCTGGAACTTTTAGTCATGTGCGACTTATACGTCCAAATTATTTCATATGTACCAAGAGAAATCATTACTGTCTACAGCTGCGATAGTCCACTCTATGCTGCTCCTGTATTTATGTAATTTAATGGATTCAGATTTAGTTGAATAACTTGCCTTTCCAAATGTCTGTTCTTCGGCTTGGATTTTGTGAAATCATTTTCTAAATAAACGCGACGTATAGTCCAGTGCGATTTATATTTGTTTTTCCTCTTCAAAACGCATTTTTAACTGATGCGACTTGTACATCGAAGCGAGTTATAGTCCGGAAAATATGGTATGTACCTCAATGGTACATATTAGGACCTTTTTAAATGGTACTGCCCCAGTGACAGCTGGGGTACTTATTTTGATTTTTTTTTTGGCAGAGCCCTGTATAAGCATCAAAAAGGTTGTGGGTTCAATATCCAGGAATCTCACATACATGTATACTCTCACAAAAATGTATAGCTTGATCGAATGCATCCGCCAAATGCAGATGAAATTACTAAACTTTTAGCATCTTCCTGCTGGTTTCAGGTTAAGATGTTCAGTATAGCTATCCTGTAAAACATATTACGAAGACATCTATACACATTTCTGTAAAATTCAATGCTTTGATGCATTACAATCACAGGATACTGTAATGTGTATGGTACCCTAATCCAAGTGTGTGTACCTGTGCTTGACTCAGTGTGAACGATTCTGTGTTTATCTACACCTCATGTTTGGGAGCATTTGGGCTTGTCACAATGATTCTGACTTTCCATCATGAAATGACCGCATGGATCCATGTATGGAGAAACTCCACTCTAAAACCGATCTGGGGGTTCAAGGGGGGACTTTATCAACATGCCAAAAGGTGTTGGAATGCCTGTGTTTGTGGCTGGATGCAGGGGGGATTTTCTGGGCCTGAAGCCAGTGAATAGACCCTCAGTAAATCCCAACCAATCCCAGACTCAGGCTACTGTATGAAGCAACAGGACTCTTGGCATCAAGTATGAATCAGGCATTCAAGTCAGTGACCACACACTGGACTTTCAACATAATATTCACCACACAATCACATTTCATTAATACTAAACCTGATTTAAAAAACATTAAAATGATAAAACCGAACACACCTTCAGCAATGAGGTGTGTGCTCAACCCTCATTGAGAGCTATTTTCAGAACATAAATTTCAGCCTTTAGGCACTATTTCACATATCTGCACGCACACACATACACACACCCAGACTGTACACACACACAGACTTTGATTGAACTAAGGGAGATCCAAAATGGAAACAGACCTGCTTTTCACAAGCTTTCACGACACGCAGATTTTACGTAACTCTCACCCAAGTGCCATAGGTTAAGTCTTGCTGGAAAGAGAGACAAAACCTGTGAGGCCCTAAGAAAAACACGTTGGTTTGAACCAGTATAGGGCTGTATCAGTACATTATACAGCTCCCAAGCTCTTAGCAGGATATGTGATATCCATAAAGTTAAAATAGATTTTTCTCCCTAGACATTAATTTGATTTTTACTCCAAAAGAGCTACACACAGACAGACTTTGTTGAGACTGTTGGGGAAACTCGGGGGGTTTGACTTTTGCAGACCACTGACTAGCCCATAGTGTGGGTTTGGTGAAGCTATAAGCAGATTGTTCAGTATGAGTCACGGCCAGACAGACAATATACAGCTCTCAGCCCTGACACAGACAATACGGGTCTGGGGCGACTGCCAGATATATCGGCCAGATCAGATTCAGATTCCAAACAGGCAATGTAATCCACTCCCTTTATATAATCCTTTGCCTTGTCTCTGGATTTTGCTGGAAAGGAAACACAAATAATCTGACAGACAGGCTTGTTTAATGGGAGTGAGTTTTTCCACAAATATTACTGGGCTTTTACAAGAGAGACTCAAATCGAATTAGTTGCAATAAATCAGTGAATTTGAAAAAATCTACAGTATGATATTTCTTAGATATCTTAGTTGTTTCTTCTAGAGGAATGATTTTAAATGGAAAAACAAATAGAAACCCTTGCATGAACCAAGAGAGAAATCATTACCGTCTACAGCCGCGAGAGTCCACTCTATGCTGCTCCTGTATTTGTGTAATTCAATGGATTCAGTGATGTGGAATGACTTCGGGACCTTTGAACTTGATTTGGCTTGTTGTGTTAATTTAGGTATGTTTTATATGCTATTGTGTATCGTGTAAATAACTGTTTATGTTACTTTAACATGCATGGACACCTATTCAGCCTGCTGTTCTGTGCTATTGTTTAGTTGAATTACTTGCCTTTCCAGATTAAATGTCTGTTCTTCGGCTTGGATTTTGTAAAATCATTTTCTAAATAAACAAACTATTATCTAAATCAAACTATTATTAAAATGAACTATTATCTACAATAAAAAAACTGTGCAATAGTTCAGCTTTCTTTAGTATAGAGAACAGAAACAATTGTCTCATAATAATCTATATTTCTCTCAGGCCAGAGACAACGTTGATACCAGTAAGTCTTCTGTGCTTTAAAAGAGCAACAGTTTCTCTTTTGCCAATATTTTGCAAAACATTTCTGATCGATGAATGAGCATCCACGAAACATCCTTATGATTTTAGTTGGTTTGACAGGGAGAGCACATGTGACCGAACATGACTTTATGCCAAATCTCTCTCTCTCTCTTGCCACATCTTTGTGAATGTGATGACATTTCATCACTCATCAGGTGGAAACTCTCACCCCTTGGGACAACAATATGCAGAACTTTCCTATTTATGTTTCCATACTCCTTCATCTTTTTCGCAAAAAACATGGCAAAATCATACAATGCAGTTTTTCACACATGTGACCCTAAAATCTAAACTTAAAACTCTGCTATTAGGAGCATCAAAGTTTTATTTCACTCATTGATTTCACTTCAATTTCAATTTTTGACTAGGCCCTACTTGTATTTTCACAGAATGTTCTTTACATTATGTAGGATAATTTTATAAAAAAAACAATAAATTACAAAAAATTACTTTAGCTGGGTCACATTTCATTTTAATCAGTGGCGGCTCGTGACTGCTCATCCAAGGGGCGCAAATTCAAAATAAGTGTTCGGAGTGTCATGTGTGTTGCTTGTGTTCTCAAAATATGCGTTTGTTGCGTCATGTGAACCATGTGCATCACGTGTTGTGTCAAAATAAATGCCTGCTGCAGACACGTCAAAACCATTTATGATAAAAAAGACGCTCATGTTCACAAAATACACAAAGGACACTCCCTTAACATTAAATGATGTTTTATTAACAAAGTTCGGGAGGAACATGTCAAATAAAATACCTAAGTGACTTCAGCTGTTTTCAATCAGTAGTCAATGGCACCAGCCGCTTTCAATCGGTAATCAACAATACACCCAATCAGCTCGAAAGCAAGCCATATATAAATCACAGTTGAACTCACTGAAAATCCTTCGCATCTTTCAGATTCCCTCCTCCACCCCGTCTCCTCTCACTTACCAAGTTATTTCCTTAAGCGGGGTACTCTGAGTTTCAGGCTCATTCCCTGCTCAGAGCCCTCTCCCCGGACAGCACGCCAAATACGTTTACTAATTTAATTCTTTTAACTTATTTGTAAGTGTGAACTCGTGAAACTCTGATTACGCATGAGATTATGCGAGTATCTGGCAAACACGGCCGTCTCTTTTATCATAAACCCTTAAGACGCATGTGCAGTAGGCACTTATTTTGACACGACACGTGATGCATATAAAATCACTCGATGCGCAGAACACATATTTTGAAATTTCGAACCACACACATGACGGGCTACATACATGTTGTGACAAACTTCGAAAAAGTCACCGCCATCGATTTTAATACCTCAAAAATACCTTTTTCACTTGAGATCTAAAAACATTATTTGAAAACAGAAAAGGGAAAAAAGTATTGTAAAGGGTTTGGAATAGTGTCACAAGAAGTTACAGGATGCAGCCCCCAGAACTAAATAAAGACTTAAAACCCATCATTTATGTAACACGTTTAGAGCTAAAGGGTGATGTAATTCTAGATTTAGCATCTATATCTATAATTACATACAATTATTCTATTACAAAGCTCTATAACTGCATCTCACATTTCATCTTCACACTCCTGCATGCACAAGTACAATTTAGATAGATGACGAAGATAAAAAACGGAAAAGTAGTTTGTGACGAAACATCGGTCGCCTAAACTGGTCTCACTGAACTCCTTAAAACACACTGTTCTCATTAGTTTCATTAAATGTAACACACAAACAATGTAACCTTAAGTGTCTCGATATCAGGAGGTTATAGTAATTTTATGTTCTTTTAAGTCTTAAGTGGGGTTTTCCTGTTTTGCCTTTAAAAACGTTCTCAGGATATTTTTTGGGGTCACAATAAGACGCTGCCAGATGTGTGCCTTTGTCAATTAGATCTTGCCGTGAAGATCTGAGAGATGATATTATCACCAGAATTAGGGACGTCAAAGTCAATACACATATTAAAAGACTATACAATATTGTACTTGGACGAATGATTCAAGGTTCAAGGCTGGTTTCGTAGTGTGTTATTTTGCAGAACCTGTGCAATGCTGATTCCCAAAACCCTTGCACGCATGCAGCCAAGGCAGAGCGACCACACCTCAGGTTTGCATTAAGACCTTTAGCCAGTAACACCCTTAAGACATACAATCAAGGCTGTCTTCTCTTTCCAGAGGCCTATCAGATGCTGACTGATTCAGCAGCAGTCAAGTGAAGCTCAGATTAGAGCTGTGGGAATTGAAGAGGCCAGATGTACAACTCACAAAGTTCAAGAACTGACGCAGCATCTGTATTAGATTTGGCTAACTATATACAGTAGACTAAACAGGTGTCATTTTTTCTTGTGCTGATAAATGTAGATTTGTGAAACACACGAAAGGCATCCAGATTTTTTGTGGGTGTGGAGATTAAAGTTATCAATGTCATAGCATATTATTATCCAAGTGATGGTATCACTGTAATGTAATGTGATTAACGGGTTAAAGCTGATTTTGCCAAGCTTTTAGCATGAAATAACCAAGAGGCATCCCCTCGGCCCTACTCCCTTCGAAGGGCAGAGCCCTTGAAATGAGCTTTTTAAAGGGTGTAGAGGATTTATGAGAATTGGGATCTCCCTTGGCGAAGTGACTGACAGTGTGCAAGCAATCCAGAGTTCAGATGTTGAATTTATATATATATATATATATATACACTATATATTTATTTATTTATATATATATATATATATATATATATATATATATATATATATATATATATATATTTATATATATATATATATATATATATATATATATATATATATATATATATATATATATATATATATATTATATTTCTATTGCTGACTAATTTTGGGATTAAAATAAAGACAAACTGAATATATCTACTTCAATTTGTATGTAACTCATTACCCAAGATCACATGATCACAAACGAAACTTACTTCCTTGGTGACCATTCTGGAAGACCCCTTCGTGAATGGATTTGTGTGTTCACTTTCATTTGGAACGCCCCTACAAATGCATCCCCTTTGCAAAGTGCCCATCAAGGGTGCATAAATACTGCTTGGAAAAAGTTCTGAATTTGAGTCTATTTTCAGAACTATGCATGATGTAAACCAAAAGCCACAGCAAAAGCACTGTTGCTGTCTGATATGAAAACATGAATGCCTTTAGCACAAAACCTTTGTTTATCTTAAGAGAACAGATTATTGTGAATTTGTTACATTTTCGTTCTTTTTTCTTCTAATTATTCCGCCCTACAAACGCAAAAGACCTTAATTCGCTATACCACACCCTTCGTAGAGCATCATTAAGTATCATTAAGCAGAAATTATTAAAGGCCACCTATTATTCCCTTTTTTACAAGATGTAATATTAGTCTAAGGTGTGCCCAAAATGTGTCTTTGAAGTTTCATTTTCAAATACAGATAATTTTCTATAGCGTGTCCAAAATCTCCCTGTTTGGGTGGGAGCAAAAACATGCTGTTTTTGTGTCCATACCTTTAAATCCAAATGAGCTACAGCTTCTCACTCCCTTACCACAAGATATAGTGAGCGTATTCAGTTAAAATAGATCTGATTCCTGTGAATATAGTTTGAGACAATAGTATCTTAATATTGAGACCGCGTACAACTCGCTGAGGGTGAAAACTATGGTAATGCAAGACTGTCAGTCAGTGGCTGTGGGTGGGGCTTTCTCAGTGTGATGTCACATTAACAAGAGAATCTACATGGCAATGAGACTTATATGGTTTAATTGGGATTAATGGTTTAATGGGGATTGTTTTTCATTGTAGAATGGTTGTGTTCACACACTGCCAACACACATTTATGTCCTAACACCTTGTAAAAGTGGATTTTGTATAATAGATGCCTTTTAACTAATGAAAATACTTCAACTATTATGCTTGCAAACATTTGAAGGTTGGATGATCTTTGAAATGTATTTCTTGGCTTGTGGATTTTGGAGCTGCCATTTATGAGAAATTCCCAGGGTAAAACTTTACAAACCTTTTGACTGGTTATACTAAAACTGTCTGGCAAGTCACAACAAAACCACACCGATAAACCAAGTCCAGACGGAGCGATCTGCGCTGATGGGCATTTTTTAGGAAATTCTTTGGACTACACTGTTGCTTGTGTTTACCAAACAAGAATGCAAAGGATTGTGGGAATGTAGAAATGGCCCTTTCGCAAAATTAGATGCATGATGCTCTGTATGTCCATTAATTATTTTCTTATAGTCCAGGTGACATTTCAAGACAAACGCTTAATGAGTTCATCATTTAGTTTCCTCTGAGAGATCAGAACAATGGATGTGCTGAAACAACCTTCTGAATTCCGTCCCACAACTTATGGCATGTATTGGTTACAAAAATAAAAAAATATAATAATACATAATATACAGTACAATATGTTTCAAATAAAACTGCATCTCTACTTAAACTAAAGAGTGTCTGAATGCCATGTGTATATATATATATATATATATATATATATATATATATATGTGTGTGTGTGTGTAAAAAATAAAATAATAATAAAATAATGTTTAAACCACCAAATTCCTTTAATGTTCAAATACCTGCAAACATCTGAAGTAAAAGCTGAATGTTATTCAAGGTCTGTCTGTGACCATTAAGTAAATAAGCCGTAACACCTGTAGGTCTTTTTGGGCTGTCAGACTCTGACATTTCCTTCAGGAAAGGCAAAGCCACATGTATTTACAGGATGAATGTTTTGAATTAAATATTCACTGGAGAGAAAAACAACATACCTGGTTCCTTTGATATCTTTGGATCAGGAGCGCTGGAATGGACAGGAAAGCAGCGTATCACGCTATGAAACACCTGTATTGGAAAAAAAGGGCAAAGAAAAACAGTTAAGTCACATTTTAGCGGTCTCTCTATGAGTTTAAGAAACATTTACCTTGGCACAAAACGAAACAGAAAAGGTACATCTGACCAAAACTAATCTCCGCATTCAAAGAGTTGTCAGGAAAACCTGCCGGGAAAGAAATGTAAGTGCCTGCCAAATTACAGAGAGAAACTGGTATTCCTGTTAAATCACCCGAAAGCAAACAGCCAATGGCAGCATATGAAAGATGGATAATGACTGTTTGGGTACAGCTTCCTCGCTTTTCAATGAATGAGGCAAATTAGACAAATAAATGAAGGGAAGTGAAGTTTCCGTCTCATTTTCGTGCAGCCTCTTGCACGCCGTGTCCGTGCCAAATGAAGCTAACACCTGGGCAAATTGAAGAACTTGAAAGAAAGTGAGAGAGGAATAAAAGGCTGCTTTTGTATGCCAGAAGATTGAGAGATCGTGACCTACGCTACAACTCAACGTCTGAGAGTGGCACGCGAGTAGTTACGGATGCCTGAATGCATTGAAAAGAAAAAAAGAAGAAAAAGAATAACTTGACTGTAGGCTTGACATCTGGCAGGGTGGCGTGCTAGATTGGACTTGTTGTTAGTAGGTCAAGACTTCACAGTCGTCTGGAAAACGTCTCTCTTTTTGGCACCCGTTAGGCTTGCTTTAGTATTTTTCACTGACACGATTTTGCAAGCTCAGGCAGTAACACTGTACCGATCCAACACAGTGCCATCACAAATGATGCTGCAGCTAAATATGTCTGCTTTGTCATTGCCTTCCTCTTGTTCTGCATACTGCTTTGGTTTGATAAACCCATTTGTGTGCAGTTCACTTTGCCATGGGAGAATGTTATTTTAAAAATCCTTCCCCCAAACCCATTGCCTTTTAAGGGAATGGGAAACACAAAGAACTTCAACAAAGATGCCTTTCCAATGAGAGATTCACCACAAGCAATACAGCTAAAATAAAGACAAGCCTTTCAACTTTTATTTTCATTTGCAAAGCAAACTTTTTAAACAAACTGTTTAAACATGATGGGGCGCAGTTTCCAGGACAGGGATTAGACTAGTCCTAGACTAAAATAAATGTAAGAACTGTCCAAACTGACTGACATGTGCCCTTTGTTTTGCCTCAAAATGCATGCCAGTAGTGTTTTTAGTAAGGCATGTTTGTTAAAGGAATAGTCTACTCATTTTCAATATTAAAATATGTTATTACCTTAACTAAGAATTGTTGATACATCCCTCTATCATCTGTGTGCGTGCACGTAAGCGCTGGAGCGCGCTGCGACGCTTCGATAGCATTTAGCTTAGCCCCATTCATTCATTGGTACCATTTAGAGATAAAGTTAGAAGTGACCAAACACATCAACGTTTTTCCTATTTAAGACGAGTAGTTATACGAGCAAGTTTGGTGGTACAAAATAAAACGTAGCACTTTTCTAAGCGGATTTAAAAGATGAACTATATTTTATGGCGTAATAGCACTTTTGGGAGTACTTCGACTCGGCGCAGTAACACCCTCCCTCTCCCATTATGAGTTAAATACTATCTATACAAGTTAAACACTATCTATACAAGTTAAATACAAATAAAGATGCTACTGTTAATTTGCAATCTAATCAAATGTCTGACTGACGTGTGATTATCTATTGATATTTTTTAGGATTGGGCTCTGTTTCACCATTTGTTTGTATCTTTTTCCAATGTGTGCACTTTTAATCATTGTACAGCGCCTCGTGAATGTGTTAACATTTAGCCTGGTCCCTTTCATTCCTATGGCTCCAAACAGGGATGAATTTAGAAGCCACGAGTAGTTACACGAGTAAGTATGGTGGCACAAAATAAAACTTTTGTTTGGAGCCATTGGAATGATTGGGGCTAGGCTAAACGCTAACACATTCACGAGGCACTGTACAAAGATGAAGTGCACGCATTGAAAAAAGATAGGCCTGTATTAATTTGTCTAAGTTGAGGTAAGAACAAAGTATAATATTGAAAACGGCTGGGTAAGTGTAACAGTAAAGTATATTACTGTAATTTAACAGTGACATTTTTTACAGTGTATATTTTATAATAAATATAGGAAATTGCGAAAAAAAAACACATGATATGATATGATTGGAATTGCCCCAAATAAACTTTTTAAAGAAAATGGTGCCTAAAAAGATTCTTCACAGTGATGCCATAGAAGAACCAATTTTGATTCCTCAAAGAACTATTCAGTCAAAGGTTCTTGAAAAAAACATTTCTTTTATACCTTTTAAAATCTGAAGAACCACTAAGAAACAGAAAGGTTCTTTGGATGTTAAAGGTTCTCATGGAACCATTTAGCCAAAAAAATAGTTCTTCTATGGCATCATGAGGCAAATTTATTTTTTATGTACTCTAAATTTGTTTGTTTTTGAAAAAGGACTAGTCAGAATAAATTTCTACTATAATCAACAGCAGGCCCTAACCTGCTATGAACATTGCTCTGTATGAACTGCTGAATGAGGCAGCTGAGCCATGATTCATAGACAAAAATGCAAATGATGTAGAAGTCAAAATGTCTGGGTGAGACACATTCGAGCAGTCATGTTTGTGAGGATTAACCGGCGACTACGCAGTTAGCGGACAGTAAGCACACAGTGATAGATTCCTCACCTTATGAACAGACATTTCACTCTTTCCTAACCTCACTTCTAGGTTGCTCTGACTCATAACTTGTTTGCAATTATTCAAACGTTCTACTGTACGAGTTGGAAAAACGTCATTGGAAAACACCTTGCGTCCTTTCGTGTTGCTGCTACCTTCGTTTGCTAAACTTAGAATTGCATATTGGGCAAAAATTAAAGCAAGACTTAGGGGCAGTTTGGATCCTAAATGGATACTTATAAATGTCAAATGTAAATGCTTGAATGCAAATATGTGTTTATCGAAAGTTCATAGAAATTTGTTTTATTCTTTTTAACTATTTTAACGGGTGGTTAATAGTTTTAAAATCTAATTTGTTCGTTTGAACCCAGACAGCAGACGACTTCGGGCTGGATCCGCACCGGACTTGGGATTAGAGGTAGTGCTTATTAGTGTTTTATTTTTAATAATCATATGTTTACTATTCACTTCGAACTAAATTATATGAATAAGCCCCCTTGTAAAATACAACTGCTGTGATCAAGCTGGTGTGTTTCTCCTTATTTTAGTGACGTTCAGTAGGGTGGGATGTGCAGCCAATTTGACTGTTTTTGCTGTTTGCATGTTCTTGTTGGCAGATGTGGTGTTATCCTATATTCAAACCTTCATAGTTTGTTGATTTTGTATATGTCAGGTTGCATCTGCACACTGTTTGTGGTTGAGCGGTGTGTCCATTTGTGTGTGTCACTGGTCTGCTATTTCTGCGCCATGTTTTTTGGAGGGAACATTCTTGCGCTGCTTGTGTTGGCACTTCAGTTTTGTCCTGTACCGTTCAGATGAATCAAAGCTTTCATGGCCTCTGCCACAGACATCCACTGGATTCGCTAAACACGCTCTGGAATGCAAACGATACAAATCTACAGTAAATGAAGCTTCACAAAAACCAATTATATAACAGCTGGTCGCACTGTTAACTTTTTAATGGAGATTAATTTGTGTATGGAATAAAAGCTTACATAAAGAATACTATAAAGTTCTTACTAAAGAAATTTTCAATTATAAATAAGTAATTCAAAAAGACCTGATTTCCCTAAAAAAAAAGGTGATCAAAACAGCTGTTTGTGCAAATTTGTCTCAACGAATAGCATTGGGAAAAGCCTGTTTAAAAACCTGTTTACAATTCCGTTCGGTAACGTCAATGGAGCAAAAACGACACAGTTCACCTCAAAATACAAAACTGTCAATGAACTATTTGAAGTTTGTCTGTGAGTCTAGTACTTTCCATAAACAGCTCATCCCTGAACTCAGTCAAGCCCTATTTAGAAGACTTACTGTATTTGAGATAAATAAAGCATGGAGTATTTACTAGTACAAACTCATGGTTCTCACTCACAGTTTGCTTTGACCCTTTTGGTCTCATTACGGGTGTCTAAATACACAAGGTTTCAGGAGGCACGCAGGGACAAAGCCGTCTTATTTGCATGAGGTTTGGAGAGGATTACGCAAACAGCGGATCTCTCTGAGAGAGTCGAAAATATGGAACCACATCTATAGAAAGTTCTTGTAACTGCTCTGTAGGGTGGGAGGGGATGCATACCTTGGCGTTGTCTGGTAAAACAGTAATGTTGGTGTATGTCTGGTGGAATGGGGTGTTACGGGGCCTGTATTTGAATCATTGCTCTTTGTCGTGACATTGTTCAAACCACAATCCGTATTTGGGAGTACAGGGGATTCAAATAAAACAGGTCCAACGGCTGTATGGAATATCACTCAGGTTGATCGGCGGATTGTACAAAATTGCACTGGTTAAGAATTGTTCCTGTGGAGACGGTTCTTGTCTGGAGCATATTTTAAATATTTACTGACTAGTATTTTGTTTCTTTCAAGTCTCGGTACAGACATTACCACCAAATGTATGCCAAAAAAAATTTACTTTAGTAATAGTGATGATGTTTAAATTTATACATTTTTCTGTACATGTATTCAGTTAGTGGTGTGTATCTCAACTCCAACTCCTAGAAGGTTTTAAATGTCTCCCAAAAACACCTGATTCACCGATTCCTATCAGCCTCATTACAGACTGTTGGGAACAAATGTGATCAACTTCATGCGGCACCGCAAGAACTGACAGGTGGATGATATTGAAGTACTGCAAGAGCGAGTCGAAATTAGACTTCCCTGTATGATTTCTCAAATCGCTCTCGTTGTATTTCAAAGTCATCAACCGGTCGGTTCTTCCGGCGCCAATGCAAAATCGAACAACACGAACAAGCTGATGAGTTGAATCAGGTCTTTTATTTAAGGAGACATCCAAAACGTTCTGGAGGGCCGAGGTCGAGGACTGAGTTAGCGGATGCTTTTTATCCAAAGTGGCTTTACAAGTTAGGTGGCAGGGTTTCCCCCAGCATTTTGCTGTTCGGGCGGACCGCCTAAGCCCTACCGCCTTAACTAGGTCGTCCAAAAAAACAAAACAAAAAATGGCAATAGTGACCTTACAAGAGATGTGTTTAGTAGTTTAAAATCACACAAAAAATTGGTTCCCAAAAGAGTCTTTTAAGTACACTCTCAGAAAAAAAGGTACAAGAAGGTACAAAAGTTGTCACTGGGGCGGTACCTTTTCAAAAAGTACACTTTTGTACCTGAAAAGGTGCATATTGGTACCTCAAAGGTACACATTGGTACAGTACGTTAGAGCAGGGGTGGGGAACCCTGGTCCTGGAGGGCCACTGTCCTGCAGAGTTTGGTTCCGGCCCTAATTCAACACACCCGAAAAATCAAATTAAATTCTAAAGGATTACTTGGAAATGAAATTCGGGTGTGTTTGATTTGGGTTGGGGCTGGACTCTGCGGGGCGGTGGCCCTCCGGGACCAGGGTTCCCCACCCCTGCATTAGAGGTACCTCAAAGGTACATATCTGTTCCAAAATGTTACATATTAGGACCTTTTTAAAAGGTACCTCCCAGTGACAACTTTTGTACCTTTGTGTAAATAGCACTAAATGTGGTACGCTGGCTTTAAATCGCGGGGGAACCACTTTAAATGCTATACAGCACCTATGTAGAACCATAACTGGTGGTATAGCATGACTATAGCATGCTTTTACAGTAAATAGCACTACTGTATATGGTTCTGGGTGCTGTGTAGCACTTCAGGTGTTTCCCGTGTGATTGCAAGCAGGTGAACTACTTTTAGTGCTATTTAGTCTATGCAAAAGAAAGGTTTTATCGATCTTGAAGGTTCTTTATGGAACCATACAGCCTGAGAACACATTTGGAACCTTTATTTTAGGTTATTACACATACTTTAGTTCTTTCTAATACTTTTGGATTGTACAGAGCTCTTGAAACAAGTATTTATTTGGCACCGCTCAGTTTATTGGCTAGCGTCTGCAAGGCTAGGAAAATAAAATCTGAGATACTCAAGTTTTGATTTAAACCTAATTCTCCAATAAGTCGTCGGTAACATTAGATAACTTTAAAATGTACCCAGCTGAAATTTAACTGATCTGCACATTTCCCAGTTTCCCTTCTCAGATCAAACCTTTCAACAAATCAGCCACGGTTTCCCACCGCATTCCATCCTTTAACTTTTAAACAAAACGACACTCAATCCTTGAAGGCCATTTCCACAAATTCTAACAACCCAACCAGCCTATCAGGCCCCTTTACTTTGCTCATAAATCAACTAAACCGTTCTAAGAGACTCAATTTCCACATTTTTGTCCACTGGCTCTCAGGCTACCCTAAACGATCTAATGAGTGCTGTGGGTTTTTGCTTTGAGACATGCGATGTTGTCTGGTGGGCTTGGGCCAGTCTGGACTTTCAGTTCTGTCTGACCCAGCCGCACCATTTCAAAGGGCCAAAACTGCAGCCCGTAACCACCATTAACGTTTGCCGTGTCTGCCACATGTGGTATTTAAACTGAGGCTGAGGGAGGCTGAGTTTGAAGTTTCAAAGTGAGGAAATTTTCTTTTAACAGCCAGCCAGAAGCCAATTATAGGGGCAGCAGCGTTAGATGGTGTGGCGGATCGAGGGGTAAATAATCTTTCTCCGAGTTTATTTTATGGTTCGACACTTATAGCTGCTTGAATACTTTGATGATGAGACTTTTATATACTTATACGGTTTGAGCTGCTATAGTTTAATTTCTGTCATTACATTAAATTCTTTCATGCAAAATAGCCTGATCAAGCTAAAAAAGCAACCGAATTTGCTGCTTGAGACAATAATCATAATTTTGTCACTCGTTTTTGGAAAACCTGGAGGTATACAGCATGGATTTTATGTCCACCATATGGCACATTCCACAGAAGCATTTTCTTAAATTCCGGCTGTGCGTGTAGCATACGACAGACTGGAAAATAGTTTTTGCCATTTCTATAAACATAATGTGAATATTCCTCATTGAGGCCTGAACACATGTGAACCTGTTGAACATGTATTAACACACAAATTTCTTCATAAAAACACCTGAATTAACGTAATATATGCTATTTGCTCGCCCGCCACAAAAATTTCAACTACTACGACAACATGATGAACGAGATGGGCGGAGAGGAAAGCTAATGATGTAACTGGAGGAGAACACAGAGATGGTAGCAAAAGAACGTCGGGCAAATCCCATGAGGAATGCTCCACTGAATCCCATAGGAATGCAGCCGCAAAAACGTCTGCTTCACAACAACCGAGGAAACGAGGGCATCCCAGTGCAGCCACCTCACAAGCCAGACGGAGGAAACTATGACGTGAAAGCGAAACATGGGATTTCCTAGCATTTACTCATACAAATACGTCCAGTTCAGAGAACTGCAGTGCAGCATTACGGCATACGTTTTTTCATTGGCTAAGCTGAGCTTATATTATCGTGAGTGAAGCTGTACCAGAGGGTCCTTTGATGATCAGTCTAACGTGTACGACGCATTCCTTCGCGGCCCTTCTCAAGAAAACTTATGACAAAAAACTGTTCTAAAACTCAACATTTTAATAAAAAACATATTAAATTATACAAAGTTTTTTTTGGTTTAATTACACAGAATTCATAATAAATGTATGTATTTTATAAAATGTTATAAAACTGGGGCCCCCTGGCACCATCTTGCGGCCCCCAGTGTGAGAACCACTATGTTAAAGGTGTAGTGTGTAATTTTTAAAAGGATCTCTTGACAGAAATGCAAAATAATATACAAAACTATATCATGGGTGTATAAAGACCTTTTTATAATGAACCGTTATGTTATTACCTTAAAATGAGACGTTTTTATCTACACACACTGAGGGTCCCCTTATGTGGAAGTCGCCATTGTGTGCTGCAGAAGCCCTTAACGGACAAACTTTTTTTACTAAGTTGTCTTCGTCGATGACATGGTTTTCCGGTGGCGGCTGACGTAGCTTCTCTATGCGTTTCAAAAGCAAGGGGTGAGCAGTAGACTGAGCAGTTGGTTGCAATTCGCAACCTCACCACTAGAATACCGCTAAAATTTACACACTGCACCTTTAAATGACCGATTTGTGTTTCTGTTGATCCGATTTCAGCACCTGTGCCGGGTGTCATATTTTTCAAGCTGGTTTTTACATAAGTAAATGATAACGCAAGTACCTACCAAATTATTTGCATAGGTGAGTCAGACAGCTTTTACCTTATTTGATGAGCAATGCAATGATAAGAAAATCTGTTCAAAATCATTTTATCTTCGAAATTTATACTGAGACTGCTGCTTTATCATCATTTCAGCCTCATGCAATTTTGTTACATGATCTCTATTGAAGTATATTCAAACATTCTTTGTTTTTTTGGAAAGGCCCAGACTCTTCAGACTAGACAACGGAGCGGTCCAAAACAAAGATTTGTTCTGGGTTTGGGTAAAAATACCAATACTACACAGCATATTTTGTTTAAACACTGGTAACCTGAGAGTTCAAATTAACTGGCCTGGGATCTGTCCAGACAGAAAGAAAATGGGATTCTGGAATTGCACAGTGATGGAAAATTGCTCCTGGCAGGCAGGAAAGTATTTGGGCTTTGTTGGCTTTTGACTAAAGAACAATAAACAGCCTCCAAATTATGACCAGAACACCCGCCTGCATTTCAAACCCTGACCCCGTCCTTATCTGACGAAAGTGAAACGCAGTCACGTGATATCATACCCCAGGGCCTTCTGTCGACAGGTTTTTATTTCCCCAATGCCTAGAGTCTTTTCCATTACATCATTAGATAGTAATCTCAGACCTGTCTCAGTGGTTGATACACGCATACCCTGCAAGCTTGCCAAAATCGGTCCTGTTTGATGCCCCCCTCTCAGGTTTTCATTTAAGATCACTAAGTTTACTATTCTTTCTTGACATTTTCTCCTCCCAACTGTTTTGTGACATTGTCCACTTCCTTCTCATGCTCTTTTTAGAAAAGCTTGCATAAACTCTATGAGGGGGGTAGAGATACACTTCAGTTCAAAGACTTGGCGAAAGGCTGTTTCTGGAATAGTTACCCTGTCGGAGGTAAAGTTTCGGTCTTCGTCCTTCTCGGGGGGTAGTAAGCATGACATTAAAGTTTAGCAGAGCTGAAAGTATTTATTTCTGCTTCATTGAGGCAGGAATGTAGCCACGGGCACTAAAGGAGCTTAGCGCTGAGTGCTAAGGTAAGAACATGATTCATGCGCGCACCTGAATAATGCCACACACAGAGCTGTGTTTACTTAACCATCAGACTGTGGGCACGGATCGTCCTGTTAGGCCACGAAAAATCTAGTGCAGGAGCACATTGTAAATGAATGACAGTGTGCAATACTAAATGCCTTTACATGCACAGTGTTGAAGTGTATAGTTCAACCTCCCACTGTGTAAGGTCAGGCAAATACCTTAAAAGGTGTTCTTTTATATTAAGGTCATCGGTGGTTTAAAGCTGCAATCTGTAATGTTTCTTGGTTAAAAAAATAACAAAAATTAGTTAAGGAGCAAGTACATAATCAACTTTCTCCTGACCTTACCCTAATTCAATAATGATTTATAAATTGAGCTAGGGGGTCGTAATGTATTTCGATAGAAAAGTCAGTTGTTTTTCAATAAACGTAATAGAAACGCAATCATAGAAACATCTTAGAAACGCAAAAATCATGTCGTACATTTTTTTAAAAAAAATATGTGACCCTGTTTGTGAAATCAATGAAGTCTTTATTAGAAGCAAATTGATGTTACATTAAAGGGGACATTTCACAAGACTTTTTTAAGATGTCAAATAAATCGTTGGTGTCCCCAGAGTACATATGTGAAGTTTTGGCTCAAAATACCATATAGATAATTTATTATAGCATGTTAAGAATGCCATTTGTAGGTGTGAGCAGAAATGTGCCATTTTTGGGTGTGTCCTTACCATGCAAATGAGCTGATCTCTGCACTAAATTGCAGTGCCGTTGTTGGATAGTGCAGATTAAGGGGTGGTATTATCCCAAATATTAAAAACAAATATGATGGAATTCAATGGGTACCGTCGCCTGTGTGCTTACCATCATTTATCAAAATATCTTCTTCATCATTTATCACAATACTTCCATAATATTTGTTTTCCTACTATGGAAGTCAATTGTTACAATCAGCTGTGTGCTTACTATTATTTATCAAAATCTTCTTTTGTGTTCATCAGAAAAAAGAAATTCATACAGGTTTAGAACAACATGAGGATGATTTTTGGGTAAACTATCCTTTTAAAGGTGCAGTGTGTAAATGTTAGCGGCATCAAGTGGAGAGGTTGCAAATTGCAACCAATGGCTCAGTTCACTGATCACCCCTCGCTTTTGAAACGCATAGAGAAGCTACGGTAGCCGCCACCGGACAAACATGTGATCATCGGAGACAACTTAGTAAAAAAGTTTGTCTGTTAAGGGATCTGTAGAAACATGACGGCACAAAATGGCGACTTCCATGTAAGGGGACCCTCAGTATCTACATAAAAACGTCTCATTCTAAGGTATTAAAAACATAACGATTCATTATGTCTTTATACACTCCTGACAATATAGTTTTGTATATTATTTAGCATTTCTGTCAAGAGATTCTTCTAAAGATTGCACAATGCACCTTTAATTTCATGGTCTTACCCAGTCAATAATAAATATATCAACGTTATATATTCACAGAATGTTCTTTACATACATTTTTGTAGAAAATAGTAAATAAGTAAAAAAAATTTGGGGGTTTTCACATGCAGGGTCACATTTGATATTAATATTTGGTTGTCCATCCAGTCATTACAGTCCATGTCTCTAATGTAACCCTATAATAGTTTATTGTAATTCCCAAGTCTGTTTCGGGAGGGAGGGCTCAATTCGAATAAGAAGTTGTTGACAGACAGAGCCCATTACAATCCTGCACACCGGCAACGCTGTTTCCAGGCCAGTGGCAAGAAGCATGAACAACAGAATGAGAATATGGGAGAAGAGGAGGGGGTGCACTAGAGCCTGGAGTGAAGATTCCCATATAAGGCAAGTCTTCCTCTGAGACTGTTCATGTAGTAACAGTATGTCTGCTGGCAGAGGGATAACATTCCTTCACCTCCCGTTTCTTCTCTGGGAGTTTTTCATTTCCGATTCGCCGGCTGGCAAGAGGCAGTGCTCCCTTTCATAAAAGCGAGGAGGGGAGTCTGGGGATCCTTTTTTTAAAAATATACAAACGCTGAAGTCTAGCCACTTTCCTGCTCTTCTGTCTGCTCTCTGTCTGAAAGAGCAAAATAGAAACGTACCGCACCTGCACTGTAAAACACGCCGCTGACTAAACATTATTAACCAGGTGAAAGCAAAGACAGACGGAAAAAATATAATGATCAAAGCAATAGCACAGATCCTAAGCACAGTGTTCCTAAAAATAAAGGATGGAAGTGGAATAATTGTGTGTTTATGTCTGAATGATGCATTACAAAGTAGATTCAAGATAATGTGTATTATAATACAAAAATATAGACTTAATATTTGAGAATCACTCAGAATATTCTTTACATTATGTAGGATGATTTTATGTATCTCTACACTTTATGTGATATCTATGCCTGTAGTACAACTGGGTTCAATCCCAGGGAATACACGTGCTGATGAAAAAATGTACAGCTTGGACGTAATGCGTTTGCCAAATGCCTACATTTACGTAATGTATGAGTTAACAAAGCACAGAGGTCTTAGTTTTGCCTCCTTTTATCATCTCCCCTAAACTGATGCTTATCTACCAAACAGCAAAACACTAATGCAGGCGCTATCCCAATCTGTCAGTCATCACTTAGTTATACAGAGTAGAAAAGATATAGGAGCCCACAGCCAGCTTGGCTTATTTACCTTGAAAAAAACCTGCAGCCGTCTATCTATATGACAGATCAGACAAAACACCATCGGGCAGGCGCTTCAAGAGCAAGGTAATGCCAAGACTGCACTTATATTTTGATAATGTGACAGCCCTGGAATGAGAGCGGAGGGGGGCAGGAAACTAGGAAAGAATGCCAGGAATGCCCATGTTTATCCAGCGTTCCATTGAGGTGGAGGCAGTCCACCACAGCCGGGCGTGTATAAATGAAGCCCTGCTGCTGCTGGAGAATCAGAACGCTCTGAGTCCTCCTAAGAGAAGCAACAGTTGCTCAGCTCAGCTTAAACTTCGTACCGAAGCTAAACTCTAGCTTTCACTCGACGCCGTCAGGAGGAACCGGATTCAGACTACGCAACGAGATTATCTTGATCGAATCCGAAGAGGAGACTGCAGTTTAGTAGCAGACACTTTGGATCCCCAAATTTGATACGTGAACACAGAGGTCAATATGTTTTCTGGAATGATGACTCTGAGACTGGTTTCTCTCCTGTGCCTGACCTTCTTAGGATTGGTGAGTATTTTTAATGATCTGCTATGATGATGATGCAGCTTTGATTTTGAATATATGTAAAGCTCAAGAATTTAGTGAATGTAGCCTGAAACATAATGTGATCAGGAAATCCAACTCTGTCAGACATGAATAGCTTATTGTAGCATCACATGCATTATTCTCGCATTATAGTAAAGAAACATTATGAAATGCTTAAATTGTCATATTCTTCAGGCCACAGCTCAGGAGTGCAGTGGACAGTGCCAGTGCCCTAACGCACCTCCCCAGTGTGCTCCCGGTGTGAGCCTGGTGTTGGATCCCTGTGGATGCTGCCGAGTATGTGCCAAACAGCTGGGTGAGCTGTGTACCGAGCGAGACGTCTGTGATATTCACAAAGGCCTGTACTGTGACTACGGCTCCCCGAGCAACCGTCGTATTGGAGTTTGCACAGGTGAGAATGCCATGCACATGCAAACTCGACTAAATCTTATATTTGTTGAATGTATTCAGAACTGTAAGTTAAAATATTTGCCTCTGCTCCATAGCCAGAGAAGGTGCCACCTGTGTATTCAACGGTATGGTGTATCGCAGCGGAGAGTCCTTCCAGAGTAGCTGTAAATACCAGTGCACGTGTCTGGATGGTGCCGTTGGTTGTGTGCCCCTTTGCGGGATGGACATCAGATTGCCCAGTCCTGACTGCCCGATGCCTCGCAGGGTGAAGGTGCCAGGAAAGTGCTGTGAAGAGTGGGTGTGCGATTCCCCTCAACAAAACACCTTTGTGGGCTCAGCTTTGGCAGGTAGGCATTACTGACTGTTCGATATTGAATAAGCAGCTGTTCACACATATAAATGGTGACTATTCATGAGGTTAGAGTAAATACCAGTGCGGTGATGTAATTCTAGTGTATGAATGACCTTATAGTAGTAAACATGGAAAAGTGTGATAGTATGATGATGACATCATGGTACTGGAAGGTGATGACTAACCTCCTCCTGTTGTTTTTAGCTTTCAGAGAGGAGGAAACATACGGGCCCGACCTCTCCATGATGAGAGAAAACTGCCTGGTCCAGACCACAGAATGGAGCGCATGCTCAAAGACGTGTGGCTTGGGAATCTCTACCCGTGTCACTAATGACAACCGAGAGTGCCGTCTGGAAAAGCAGTCTCGCCTCTGCATGGTTCGCCCCTGTGAATCGCACTTGGAAGAGAAAATTAGGGTAAGCAGATCATAGTTTACTCTTAGTCAGAATAATGACATCACTT